>NC_056741.1:1063789223-1063874223 GCF_019279795.1 Protopterus annectens | reverse complement strand
TAAGTACCTGGGTATATGGGTAGATTCAGCTATGAGTTTTTCTAATCATAGCAACCAAGTGGTTAATGATAGTTATAGAACTATAGGTTGAATAAAAAAATGTATGAAGCCTAGGAAATCAAAAATGATGAAGTCATTGTTTGTTAGTTACATTAGACCCAAACTGGAGCATGGAATAACAATATGGAGACTCTATAAGAAAATAAGTATGAATAAACTGCAAAAAATACAGTGAAAATATACAGAGGGTATCCAAACTCAAGTTATTATGGAAGACTAAAATAACTGAACGTGTACAGTGTCTCTTATAGCTATCTATGAGGAGATCTTATTCAAGTATATAGGGCATTTATAGACAACTAACTCTGGGAATGTTTGTGGTTATCAATCAGTATTAGTGAATCACCAGACAACCTATGTATAAGAATCTATGGGAATGAGAAGTGCACTAATTGGTTCTCTGACAAAGTAGCTGATGCAAGGACCAGACTACACAATTACATTAAAGTGCTGGTTTAGATATTTTTAATAATAGCCTCGACACTTACTATGGGAACAAGTGTTTTGGTATATTGGCAAACTAGAAGGGCATTAATGGTTGTGTTATAAATATTTGTATTTATGTATATATGTAACATGAGCAAGTCCATAAAGCAGTATCCAAGGATGAGAGCAGTGCTGTCTTGTGCCGGTCAATGTAATGTGTTGACAACTGTCAGACCAGAAGCTGTACCTGTAAAACAGCCTTCAGAGTACATTCAATAATAGTTGCCAAACAGGCTATGTGGAAGATGAATAGAGACCCTAAGATTTCAGCACCATGCACAAGGGCAAGCCATCAACTGATCACAGTAAATGTAGACTCACCAATCTGAAGAGCATTATCTGTTAGGCAACTCAAAGGATCAGTACGGAATTAGCCATTCCTTCAACAGACTGCCCAAGTAAGCACAGAGCAGTTTCATGTCACAAAAGATAATTACTGTTATCTGCAACCCCGGCAGTAGTTTGGCTCAAGGATGAACAAACACTACAATGACACATTATCAACTCTTTTGCCTAGTGATCAGTATTGCAGTGCGACTATCTCTGCACAAGCACTTGCCTGACACACCTCTGGATTATTTTCTACATCAACCCCTTTGTTGGTCTCTTCCAGTATGCACAAGCACTAAAATGAAGCATTGCATCAGGTAACCCCTTCGGTGATATGCACCATGTATGCACAAATACTGAAATGACACAGTTCCCCAAGCAACCACATTAGTAATATGTCAAGCCATGCACAAGTACTAAAAATGGAGCTGTTATCCAAGCAGTCACTTCACTCATATGTTGAGGCATGTGCAAGCATCAAAATGAACCATTTTCATAAGGGACACCTTCAATGATACGTCCAGGCATGCAGAAACACTGAAATGAAACTTTTAGCCAAGTGAGCCCTTCATTAATATTTTCAAGTATGATGAAACACAAAATTAAAACATTTACTCCAGCAAGCACTTTAGTTATCTTTCCTAGTATGCACAAGCAGTAAAATAAAACATTTCTCTAAGCTACCCCTTCTGGAATATATGTCCAAGTAGACATGAACACCGTGCATGCACAAGCACAACTGTGAAACATTTACCCAAGTGACCCCTTTATTAAGATGTTGAACTATCCAGAAACATCAAAAAGCAATAGTTATCCCAGCAACCACTTACGTTATATGTGCAGGTACGCAGAGGCCTATCTAAGTTGGTGATCCCTTTTTTAATATGTCCAAGTGAGCAGTAATACCAACATGCAACATATACCCAAGCAACCTTACTGTAATATGTTCAGGTATGCATAAGCACATTAATGGCACATTATGCAAGTGACCCCATCATTAGTATGTCTAAGTCTGCATAAGCACTAGTGGGAAACAGTTACCATAGGGTTCCTTCAATTATATGGCCAGGTGTGCACAAACAACAAAATGAAACATTTATCCAAGTGACCCCATGAGTAATATCTCCAAGTATGCACATGTACTGAATTAAAAATGTTAACCAAGCGACCCCTTTAGTCATATGTCCAAATATATACAAGCATTAAAAGAGAAGCAATTACTCAAGCAATCTCTTCTGAAATAAGTGAAGGCATGTGTAAGCATCCAAATAAAACAATTCCCCAAGTGACCATGTCAATAATATATCCAACCATGCACAAGTACTAATAATGGGACAGTTACCTGAGCGATCATTTCATTAATATGTTTAGGCATGTGCAAGCATCGAACTGATAAGTGTCAGTATGCAGAAACACCAAAAGACAACATTTAGCCCAGCAATCACTTCAGCAATCTGTTCCAGTATGCAGAGGCATAATTGAATTGGTGACCCCCTTCTTTAATATGTGCAAGTAAGCCCATATACCAACATGAAACATATATGTAGGCCTCCCTTGAGTAATATAGCACAGTATGCATAACCACAAAAATGACCCATTAACCAAGTGACCCATTCATGGCTATGTTCAAGTACAGACAAGCACAAATGTGAAACATGTACCATAAGGATGGTTCAAGTATATGGCCAGGTATGCACCAACACCAATTTGAAATACTTATCCAAGTGATCCCATGAGTAATATGTTCAAAAATACCTATATACCAAAATGAGACATTTCCACAAGTGACCCATGAAGTCATGTGTACAAATATGCAAAAGCAGTAAGAAAGAAACATTTACCCCAGCAATCCCTTCAGAAATATGTCTAGACATGTGCAAGCATCAAAAGACCCTTTCTGCCCAGATGATAACTTCAGTAATTTGTCCAATTCTGCAGAGGTAATAGAATGAATAACTTAGTCAAGTGAACCCCTTCAGTACTATGTCTAAGTGTGTTGAAACAGAGAAAAAAATTGTATATCCCAGCAAGACTGTCACTTATATGACAGAGCACTGTAATGCAATGGTTCCCTAAGTGGCCCCTTCAGTAATATATACAACCATGCACAAGTACTAAAAATGAAACAGTTACCCTAGCAAAATCTTCAGTAATATATGTAGGTTCTGTGCAAGCACCAAATTGAACCATTTTCCCAACTGACCCATGCAGTAAAATCTCCAAGTATGCAGAAGCACAAAAATAAAACATTTACCCAAGTGACCCCTTCATTAACATGTCCAAGTATGCAGAAACAAAAAATTAAAACATTAACCCCAGCAGCCATTTCAGTTATATATTCAATTATGCACTAGCACAAAAATCAGACATTTAACTAATCAAACCCGTCTTCAATATGAGCAACTAAGCACAAAGACCAAGCATGCATAAGCACAGGTGGGAAACATTTACACAAGTGACTCCTTCTGTAATATGTCCCAGTATGCAGAAACACCAAAATCCAATAGTTACCCCAGGAACCACTTCAGCAATCTGCTTCAGTATGCAGAGGCACAATTACATACATGACTCCTTCTGTAATATTGACAGGTAAGCACAAATACCAACATGAAACATATAACCAAGTGATCCGGCACTAATATGTGTTACTACGCATAACCGAAGTAATGACATATTAACTGACTGACCCCTTCATTACAATGTCCAAGCATGCACCAATGTCACTACCACACATGTGAAACATTTACCATAAGGATCCTTCAAGTATATGGCTAGGTATGCACAAACAATAAACTGAAACATGTATCCCAGAGACCCCATCATTAATATGTCCAAGTATGCACATCTACTAAAATGAAACATTTCCCAAAGCAATCTCTTTAGTCATATACCCAAATATATGCAAGCACTAAAAAGGAAACATTTACTCAAGCAATCTCTTCAGAAATGTGCAGACAGGAGAAAACATCAAACATGAAACTTTTTCCCCAAGTGGTACCTTCTCTAATTTGTCCATGTTTGCAAGAGTCACTAAAAATAATTGTTTACCCCACTGTCACGCTCATTAATATGTCCAGGTATGCAGACACAAAAATAAAACATATAAATAAGGAAACAATTACCCAAACAATCACTTCAGTAATATTTGTCAGCATGTGCAAGCATGACTATGTCCTGGCATGCACAAGCATAATTGTGAAACATTTACCATAAGGATCATTCCATTACATGGTGATGGAATGCACAAACAGCAGATTGAAACATTTATCCAAATGAGCCCATGAGTAATATGTTCCAGTATGCACAAGACTAAGAAAGGAAACAATTAACCAAGCAATCGCTTCTGAAGTATGTGTCGGCATGTGCAACCATCAAAATGAAATTTTTTCCCAAGTGACACCATCAGTAATTTGTTCAAGTATGCAGCTGCACAACACTGAAACATTGTACCCTAGTTTAACCTAGACTGGTTCTCCTGCTCCTCAGACACCCCTACCTCATTTATAAACTTATACAACTTCACCCAAATTATTAACTACCCCACCCGCATTGACAAGCACTTCAATATAAAATCACCTCTAGACTGGATTTTAACCAACAAACCAAACCGCAGGTACCAGGCAGGCTGTCTACCAGTCATGCTAAGTGACCATGCCCCTACATTTCTAGTTAGAAAGAAAACACATATCCAAACCAGCATCTCATACAAATACACCAATAGCAAAAAATATTTCTCCTCTGACACCTTCAATTTACTACTACAAAACTGCGATTGGTCCCCATTAAAAAAACCTGCAACTAGACCTAGCTGTAGAATACTTCAATAACAAATTCCTTAAAATATTAAATAATCTTGTCCCCCTCAGAAAAAAATGCCCAAAAACCTAATAGCTACCATGGCTTTCTAAAGAAATAAAACAACTAGTAAAACAAAGAAATAAGGCCTGGTCACTATATCATATGACCAAAAATAACAACGATCTCACCCTTTACAAACAACTTAGAAACCATGCTAAGAAAAATATCACCAAGGATAAAAGAACCTATTTCCTCACCTGCCAACAAAAATACCAGCACAATCCACAAAAATTCTGGCAGAATATCAACCACCTCCTTACCCCGTTAAAACCCCTACCCCTGCCCCCCTCACTACTAACTCCCCTGTGTCCTTTGCCTCACAGTTCAATTCCCACTTCATCAACTCTGTCACTTCTCTACTAGACAACACAACAATCCCACCACTCACTGTCCCCTCCCATATCTCTAATGATGCAAACTCCTTCTCCTTTATTCCTATTCCAACTTCCTACATAAAAAAACTCCTATGTAAATTAAAACCCTGCTGCTTAGCTGCCAACCCACTTCCAAACGAATAACTAAAACTAGCTGCCCCATCCATCACCTACCCCATATCATTACTAATAAACCACTCTATATCTAAACAGTACTTTCCCAAATTATGGAAAATCTCTCATATCATACCACTTCATAATGGCAGCCCATCTAGAGTCATAACTAATTACCGTCCCATCGGCATTCTATCCCCCTTGCCAGAATTCTAAAAAAAATTATCCACCAGCAACTCATGAATCACCTCACTACCAACAACCTATTCTCCAGCACCCAGCATGGCTTCAGGCCTAAACAAAGTACTAGCTCAGCCCTCATAACCTTTACAGAGACCATTCGCCACCTCAAAAATAAAGGACAACTAGTCTCAACCATTCTCTTAGATATGTCAAAAGCTTTTGACCCAGTGTCCCATCAGCTGCTCCTCAACAAACTTGCCACTTATAATCTCAATACCACACCACTAACATGGTTTCACAGTTATCTATCTGACCGTCAACAAGCCACTAAATGGGCAAACAGCATCTCCCCACTATTAGCAGTCACCACAGGGGTACCACAAGGCTCCATACTTGGGCCCTTCCTTTTCATAATAATTACCAACAACCTATATACTGCTACCCAACATGCCACCATCATCCAATATGCAGATGACTCCTCTATTATCTGCTCAGCCCACTCCCCACAAGAACTCCATCACAAAATACAATTATCATTCCAAGACATTGAAAAGTACCTCACAAGCCACCATCTCATCCTAAATCCAAATAAGACCAAAATCATAAAGTTCTGTAATAAATCTTCCAAACCCAGTATCCAATCCCTCTGTATACTATCTAATGGCTGTACAAAAATCGAACCCACCAATCAGACCAAGCTGCTAGGGGTAACCATAAATGACTCACCTCTCCTGTTTATCTACTTCTCTGAAGTACAGGCTAACACAGAAGGTCTTTGGCTAATGAAGTTCACAGATGACTGCAAACTAGGAGCCATAATCAAAACTCCAAAAGATGTGGACATCCTACAAAAGGACCTCGCTGAGACAGATGCCTGGTGTCAAAGCCATGGCCTCAAGCTCAATGCCAAAAAGTGCATTGTCATCCCTTTAGGTAAAAACTCTGTACCCATGAACTATCACATAGGCGATAGTCTACGTAACACCGAAAGTGTGATAAGAGACCTTGGGACACAGGTGGACAGTAGTCACTCCTTTGATAATCACATTGCCACAGTAGTCAGGAAATCCTTCTATGTGGCACACCTCATCACAAAAGGTTTCTCATCCAGGAAAAAAGAGGTCATTGTTCCCCTCTACTCGTCAATCATTAGACTCATTATAGAGTACAATGCCCCTTTTGGTATGTACCTCACAAGACATCTACAACAACTGCAAAGGCCGCAGAAATACCTAAAAAAGAGGACTACCGACCTCAAACAGATGCCCTACGCAGACCGTCTCAAAAAACTGCAGCTTTACTCCGTCGCATATCGCCTACTCAGAGGCGATCTCTGCCTAACACACAAAGCTATGTCAAACCCAGAGCTTTTAGACATGCTCCACTTAAAGAAATCCCAATCCCTATGAACTACATGCTCTAGGGACCTAAATCTTGTCACCACAATAAACAGAACATGCTGCAGGGATAGATTCCTGTCCCAGAGACTTCCCATACTCTGGAACAAACTACCTATCTATATCAAACAAAGCTCCTCATTAGCACTCTTCAAGAAAAATCTTGATGACTGGATGGGAGATATGAAATTCACCCCGGGGATCACTTCTATGGCTCTGCTCGACAGTGGCACAGGAAAATAATTTTCTTGGGTGGCTAAAGCCAGGGTACCTTTTGACTAGGCTTATATAGGCCCTAGGGCCAATAGCCTAGTACCTACCTACCTATGAACCTATGAACCTATGAACTAAAACTTGATAAACACATCTATCTGACCATCAAAAAAATCCACTCTAAACTAGGTGCTCTATACAAGGTTAAACCTTACCTTACCTTACACAACAAGCTAGACTGGCCACTGCAAGATCCCACTTGCTATCTACCTTCCTATCCTGCTCTGAGGTCTTTACTAACCTATCAAAAACTGACCTAAATAAACTAGACTCCTTCTATAATGGAATAGCTAAATTTGTCACCAACCATCCCCACAGAACCCAATCTCACAACTATCTCGGAGACTCCCTCTACTCCCATAAAATAGCCAAAGACTGGAACATCCTTCATCAACAGATAACTAAAAACCCCAACCTGTCCACATTTAAAACTACCCTGAAAGACTATTTAAATGATAACTGGCTATGCCCCTGTATTGTTCCCAACTAATATTCTTCCTATTTTTCCCACTCATCTCACACATTAGCCCAACTAGTGCTCATCCCACATAGGGCTATCCCACTATAGGTCTTATCTGTATTAATTTTTGTTCCTTCAGATGACCTAACTTGTAAAACTACGTGACCAGTTTTGGTCTTTCAGAAGTGACTCACCTTGTAAAGCTACATGACTTATGTACCTCATATATATTGTAAAAAAAAAATGTATTCCTGTATGCCTGAAACATGCATGTTTATATTGTACTCTGTTATTATATTTTGCTATAATATTTTTGTTAAGCTCGTTTACATATTCGTTAGCAATGTACTACTTAAAAGTTTACAGCTTGTACCTTAATAATGTTCTTTTTGTTGTGGAGCTTTTCTCCCCAGCTCTCCTCTGAAAATATGCTTTTTCCAACCCAGTCGGACACTACCCAGTTAACAAATGTAAATAAAATAAAATAAAAGTAAAATAATAGTTAACCCTTCTTTAATATGACCAAGTATGCAGAAACTTGGAAAAATAAAACATATGTCCTAGCAAGCTACTCACTGATTTGCCAGACTAACAAAATCAAACAGTGCCCCAAGCGACCCCTACAGTAATATGTCAAACCAGGCACAAGCACTAAAAATTAAACCGTTACCAGAGCAATCTCTTCAGTAATGTATTTACACATGTGCAAGCATGAAGAATAACCATTTTCCCAAGTGACACTTTTAGTTATCTGTCCAAGTATGCACAAGCACAAAAATGAAACATTTAGCCAAGTGACCCCCTTCACTAATATGTCATAGCATGCTGAAACACAAAAATAAAATATTTACCCCAGCAAACACTTTAGTTATGTATCCAAGTATGCACAGGCACAAAAAACAAACATTGATCTAAGTGATTCCAATAGCCCAACATTCCCCCAACACATATATTCAAACATTACACAAATGTACTTACTTCTGAGTACAATGCCTCAAACTGTACCTTGAACAAGTCCATACAGCAGTATCCAAGGTTGAGAACACTGCTTTCTTGTTCCAGTCAACATAACATGTTGACTATTGCCTGGCCATGAAACAGTACTTATCCAACCACCTGAAGAAGCCATCCAGTATTAGATGCAAACTTTACTATGTGCCAGATTAATACAGGATGTAAACAGTCATCGTTATGCACAAGGTCAAGCCATCAAATTATTGCAATGTTTGAAGCTAATGCTAGCCACTTAAAAAAAAAACATTGTACAGAAGCAGAGCAGTAGAAAAACAGCAGCATGCAGTCCTGCCATTTGCAACTTTCGACATTAAAGCAAGCTAAATAAACATGTCCATCTACGCACTTGGTTCCACTTTAATCCCAAAAACTATCCAAGATGCATAACTGCTATGAACAATAAAACCCTGAATTAAATATTTAGAAAAACAGGATAAATTAAGTGGGACATTATAACCCAGTATACACACACTGCTCAAAATTCCTAGTTTTAAAATACTGTCTACACATAAGTAAAACAAATCAATCTCCCTTTCCAGGGTCTAAAATACTATCTCACACAAGCAGGATAGTAAATAGATCCCCCTTCTATGGCTCTGAAGAAAATATACTGTCTCTTTAAATCACCCCCCACAACCACAGCCATTACTTCTAATCCCCAACAGCCAAACGCTAAAATGATGGAATTCAATCCCAAGCTTCAAAAAAGTACATCTGTGTACAATCTTACCATAACAGCAGATGTCCTTCCCTTCACCGCTGAACCCTCCTGAATGCCCGAAATGGAGACCTGCAATGCCTCATCAGATGTGCTGTCTGCCAGATCCTCACTGGCCTCCAACCCAGATGTGGTAGAGGAATCTGACAAAACAACCAGGCTAGCCTCTGGGTTTGTAATAACCATGGGAAAAACTGCCGGCAAAGGCTGGACAGCAGAAGATTCTGGTCTTACCTTATGCACCTTCATCTTCCCTGATGGTTGACCCTCGAGGCAGGAAGTTCCATCCATAGTATCTTTAGCAAGAAACTTAAGATGCTGGTTCCCAAGATACAATGAAAGGAAGAAAGCCTACTATGAAGAGTTTTAGGGACAAACGTCAAACAAACTGAATGAGATGTAGGGTTGTGAGCACCACCTAAGCAAAAAAGACACTTATTGTGTTGGTCTTTATGTGGAATCAGTCTCCCGCACTGGCATTTACCTTTTCTGGATGACATTAACCCCAAAATGCACAAAACAATCAAAAAAAGAATAAAAAACCCAACTGGGTACTTGTCTGCTTCAGACACATCAACTGTTCTCAAAGCTGCACCCAGATGAGGTTTGAAACATGGGGTAGTTATCAGTTTAAATTGGGGTCTCTCTCTCTCTCTCAAGTAGACAGGCTAGCCAATGAGGGGATGGTGAGTAAAGTTAAGGTGGCATCCAGTGGCTATGAACCAAACATGGACAGTAAACCTGCAAAGTGAGCTACTGACCAGAAACTTGTAATCAGTTCAAAAAATTCAGTAAGTATGGATCTGGCTGCCTTATTTCAAACATCTAAAGTATTTGTTATTGAAACATGTGATAAGCCCATCAAAAGAGAAAGCTACATGGTCAATTAAATTCTATATTTATGAAGCAGTTATGCCAAAGAAAATGCTAAAGCACAGAAGACAAATGTTCCCACAAAACAGTGATGTAACTTAAACCTTAGCACTACTTCCATTAATAAACGACCAAAGTAAATCAGTATCCCAAACAAAATGATATCTTTAAAAAGTCAGAGATAGATAAGGACACTGGCAATTCATCCTTGTCTCCAAGTCTGTAATGTACTGCTGTTGGTGCGGGGAGGTTGGGTTACAAAAGTAAACATTTTCTGTGGCTTCATCTAAAAGTACTCATCATCAACTTGGACTGAATACTTCACCTAGATCCACCTTAAGGTCATGCTGTTTGTTGGAAACAAAAACTTCCCCTAGACTTTCCAGCCTCAGCCTCCTGAAGTCTGGAAAGTTTTTTTCTTTTGCTCCCCTCTTAATTACAGGTGGTTACCAGACATCACCAGTCTGTAGTAACCCCCTTCTTTCCAAATCAAAGTACAATGCGTCTGTATACACTGAGTGTGCATGTGTGTGTGTGTGTGTCTGTGTGAGGGGGGGGGTCATGTGACATCTAGGAGCATAGCAAAAAGGTGACATATATATAAACCCCACCTGTCAGAACACCCTCTGCAGCCCTAATGCACACAGAAGCATTAAGCAACAGTGCTATAAACCAAATTCTGCCACTCAAAACATCATACAATACAGGCAATACCCATTAAAAAAACCCTTACTGATGACATGCATGACCATCTGCACTCAGTAATTCTCACTCCTCAGGCATATATCTCCACCACTGAGCAATCATTATGTAAACAAGACAGATACAGGGCCAAAAAAGGCAAACACATACTTAGTTAATGCCTAAACAACAGTATATTCTTGTCGATAGAAAATCCTCAAAAAATACAAGTTAACACATGTATTCCAGCAGTACAGATCCTGTTTGTGACCATAATAAAATGTTTACGACATGGCCTAGACTGACATGGATAAAGCTGCAACACAGTCAGCCCTCACCAAAACAAAGGTCGTCAACCTGTGCAAAGAATTTAGGAACAACCACAAACTGTAAAGCAATATGTGTAAAGCTTGAAACGGTCATGCCTAAAGCTGGCAAGGCACCCTGTCCTTCAAGAACATGAGCAAAAAAAAAAAAAAAAAAAGTACTCCATTCTCCTAACATCCCTTTACACACATACATATATATAAAACACATGTTCAGTACATGTAAAGTGACTGTTGCATACACTGAAAAGTCAGACATATGTTTTGTTGATTAAAAATGCCATCTTAACAATAATAGTAATATTCTGTTGCCACTTACACTGACAACTAACCATGCAAAACACATATTCTGCCACTAGCTTTTTTAGAAGAGATATGGATGATTAATCCAATCTGAAGTAAATAAGTCTAAGTAAGACCACATCCCCACTGAACCACCAAGGGTTGGGCTCACACATGGACTTTGGTAAACAATATGCCAAAGTCTGACAACTGAAAAATGATCCCCGCAACTCACATGGCAGTATAAAGCAAACCGACTTTTCTCAATGTAAAAACTTAGCATTTTAAATCCTAGGTTTTTATGTTGAGAAGAGTCGGTTTGCTTTACACTGCCATGCCAGTTGCAGGGATCGTTTTTTAGTTGTCTGTTTGTTTTTTAACTTCCTGTGACACTGCCCAACAGTTTACTTTTTCTTTTCCAATATGCCAAAGTCCCCTGGAAAAAAAAGGCAGGCAGCATTTCCCTGCCACTGAAGCAAACAATGATCAAAACATTATAATGAATGGAACAGCACAACAAAGATATCCAATGAAAGCAACAAGTTTCTCTACTTTGGTGACTACCACAAAGTATAAAAGTCACAAACTTAGGGATTCAAACTAGTTTCAAAATGGGATAAAACTTCCTCAGAAATTAGTATGACTTCAAGAAACTAAAAATATTGACAGAGAAAACACAATGCTGAGATCGCAGAAAAAAATCCAGAATAGCTGGTACTGGATGTGCTTAATAGACTTTTGCAGCACACACAAAGGATGCTGAGTAATTTACCCTCATTACAAGTGCCAATCCCTTGCATTGCTGATTGGGTATGAATTTCTGAACCACGGCATGGTCATCTTCCTTCCCGTAATATAACTTCACCAAGCCTGTTGCAACAGAACTCTCCATTAAGAAAACAAAGACGTGCAGCAACTGATAAAGGAAAAATAAGTTCCTGCAGGTGGTGAAGGCTCGCTTTATGGACAAAGAAGATGTGTGATGGAATGCTAATGTTTACAAGGGTGTGAATAATTAGCGAGTGGGTGGTTTCTGGGTGAAAACAAAGGACTGGGCATGTAAAAATGGCTTAAACATAAAACTTCAATGGAACTGATGGATGAATTGTTGCTGCAGACAGCAAGAGTGAGAGTAAGTACTGCTATCAAATGACTTGCTATATGGATACCCAACCACATATATCTGCAGAGACAGAGGGAAAAATATTTTTTCCATTAAGAAATAGAATTTTAAGGTGAGAGGGGCCTTCTAGAGGGGGGGAAACAGCGATCAGTAATAGAAAGGTTATGCGGTTTCCTGTAGTTGTCCTTTAAAACTACATTCATCACTTTTTATACTTTTTTAAAACATTCACATGATCACAACAGCCAATGAATGACCCTGTTTTGTTCATTATAAAATTAAAGCTACAGACACAATAAAAGTACAATATTATAGCAATAACCCAAGCCTGGGTGTGGGTAATGCTGGATTTACCCACGGTTGCCGAGGGACCAAACAAAGCCAACCGTGGGTAAATACAGTATTACCCACACCCAGAAGTGGCTTATTGCTATTATACCATGACATTATTTAAGAAAAGAAATTATTACTTTTCTTAAATAATAGCAAAGTATAATGCCTGTTTACTGCCCTTCCGCAGATGTCTGGCATCCACGGCAGTTCTGATGTACTGCGCGACTGTGCAGTACATCAGAGCTGTGGGCAAAAGCAATGGAGAAAACAAGATCTCCGTTGCTTTTTTTACTGTTTTCGCTATGTTAAATGGGTTTAACATAGCGAGACAGTTTTAAAATAAGCAACGGAGATGTCCGTTGCTTATTTTAAAACTGTCTCGCTATGTTATAACCATTTTACATAGCTTAAATAAAAAGCAACGGAGATCTTGCTTTCTCCGTTGCTTTTTTTTAAAACCTGTCTCACTATGTTAAATGGGTTTAGCATAGTGAGACAGCTTTAAAATAAGCAACGGAGATCTCCATTGCTTATTTTAAAGCTGTCTCGCTATGTTAAACCCATTTAACATAGCGAGACAGTGTTTTAAAAGTAGAGTTATACTAATGGAAAAAAGTCCGGGCGACCGGACCTTTCTCCATTAGTATAACTCGATTTACAACGGGCACGCTGGCCAATCAGCGTGCACGTTTTGGGGGGGGTCATGGTATAACAATACATTTTCTGTCTTAAAATACTAATAATATATTCCATAGCTCACCTATTTAATTATTAATATAATTTATAAAGGGTAATAATTTATACAATGCAGCCAGATAAACACCTATAAATTCATGTTTCTTTTTCAATAACGGTTTTATGCTGACTGTAGAATTTAAACCTGTTTTTGTCAGCATCTAAATGAATAATCTAATTACATTCTGCAACCTCCATTTCCAACACAAGATCACACTCTCTTAATTCACGACTAATATTTTTATAAAACTCTAAATTTAAATGTATGTTGTGCACCCATCTCTTCTACATACTTAGCAAGTAAATCATTAAGAACTTTCCATCTAATATCTGCTAAATGCTCTGAGATTCTATCTTTTATCTATCCGTTACTTTTTCCTATATAGAAACTAGAATAGACATCACACACTGCTTGATAAACTACCATACCTCTCAACCTGAAAACATCAAAAATTTAGACAAAGCCCCATGAAAAGTAGGTACAACTGGCCAAAAATGTGTACTCTGATTAACATAAAATTTACATACATAATTAGGTAACTCCCCACTCCAATGGAATTGTGGGATACCGACATTCAAAAGCAAATTGAAGAACAGACAAAATATTAAACACAAAATATAACCAGAACAACATTGTTTAATTTATGTTAACATTTGAGCTTGTAACCACTGCATCATTGTGTTTTTGCTGGAGTCTTAGAAATGCTATTCATTTGCTTGGAGCATACCTTTCAAACACTGCAACCCTCTCATGCCCAGTCATCATCATGCATCATGCATGTACTAAGCTAACAACCACCTGGGCTTTTATAAGCCTAGCCATTCAACCCAACCCAACTGCATTGGACTATGATAGAATCCTACTGGTACCTGTGGTGCAATGACTTGGGTGCCTGTATAACTTGGTGGATCATGCTCCAGATAAGCATAGATGGCTTTAATGTATTGTATCCCACAGGTAGCCCATGGCACCATGTCAGCATAAGCCACCTTTACACATCATATCATGGCGTGTGACAACGCAGACCAATGTTGCCATAAAGATGTAATAACAAAGCACATCATCTCAAAGTGATCACCAAATGTTAGTTTCCATTAAACTTCCAGTTTCCTTCCGCAATCTAAAATCCAAAGGCCACATGTAAATTACTACCCACTTTGCTTACATTACAGGTATTCATATCATTCTGTAACTCGTTAGTACCTTTGCCCTGTCATATAAAAATAAATAAAATTGTAAACATTGTTTTTTATTTTATTTTATACATTTGTTAACCGGACAAGTCCACTGTACACAAGCTTTGTATGCGCACTCCAAATGTGCTATTTTGTTAAGCAATTTGCTCAGAGTCATACTGTAGGCAAATGGAAGTGGAAGGAAAGAATCAAACACTATCTTGGATACAGAAAGCTCCTCGTTAACAGCTGAGAGTCTTATTCTTCTTATTCTTCTCCCAAACCTTTTACGTACTGTGCATGACATGCATGCTGCTAAAACTGCAACCATAAAAAAATAAATAAATAAACTGACACTCATTTTACAATTACCATTTTTAAATATATATATTTTATATATATATATATATATATATATATATATATATATATATATATATATATATATATATATATATAGGTTCATAGGTTCATACTAGGCTATCTGCCCGAGGGCATTTATAAGCCTAGCCCATTGTTTTGTGGCTTACGCCACCCCTTTAGTATGGGGAACTATACCCATTATTTTGCTGTGCCTCTGTCGAGCAGTGACACTGAGGTAATTCCTGGGGTATATCTGCGATCTCCCATCCATTGGTCAAGATTTCTCTTGAACAAGGCCAGCGAGGTGCTCTGCCTCACATGTACCGGGATTTTGTTCCACAGCATAGGGAGTCTTTGGGTGATGAATCTATCTCTCCAGCACGCTCTCCAGCACGTCCTATTAATAGCCGTGTCGAGGTTTAAGTCTCCGCCCTTGTGGCTCTGATGGATCTAGATTTTTGAGGTGAAGCATATTCATCAAATCTGGGTTTGACATGGCCTTGTATGTTAGGCAAAGGTCACCTCTGAGCAAGCGTAAGCGACTGAATAGAGCTGGAGTTCTTTCAGTCGGGCAGCATAGGACAGATTTTGAGACCCTTTATCCTTTTGGTGAGGAACTTTTGTGGCCTCTCCAGCTGCTGCAAGTGTCGGGTCAGATACATTCGAATGGGGCATTGTACTCAATCATTGGTCTGATGAGTGATGAGTAAAGGGAGACTATGACCTCCCTTGATCTAGATGAGAATCCCTTCATGATAAGGTGGGCAATGTAGAAGGACTTCCTAACTACTTTAGCTACATGGGTGTCGAATGACAGACTACTATCAACCTGGGTCCCCAGGTCCCTGATAACTTCTTCTGTGCTCAGTGGATTGCCACCTATTTGGTAGCTAGGGTAACCTTGTTTTTCCCGAAGGGTATGACTATGCATTTTTGGCATTTAACTTTAGGCCGCGGCTCTGGCACCAGTTATCCGCTTCTGTGAGACCCTTCTGAAGGATATCTGTGTCAGATGTGTTTTCTACTATGGCCCAGTTTGCAGTCATCTGCAAACTTTGTCAGCCATAACCCTCCTGTGTTTGCTTGTACTTCGGAAAAGTAGATGCCAAACAAGAGTGGGCCCAGGACTGAGCCCTGTGGGACACCACTTGTGACAGGCTTTGAGTCTGACATGGCGCCAGCAACTCTGACCCTGTGGGTTCTGTCACTCAGCCAGTTTGCAACCCATCTTGTGATGTATGGGTTAACATTTAAGCTGATGAGTTTTTCAATGATACCCGAGTGGGGTATTGTATCAAGGCCTTAGCCAGATCGAGGTAGGCTGTATGGACTGCCTTTCCTCATCAATGGCTTTGGTGACTGTTTCAAAAAGTCAACCAAGTTTAAAAGGCATGATCTGCCTTTGACAAAGCCAAACTGGGTTGGATCCAAAGTCTGCAAATTCCCTATGTCTTTATTTATGAGGTCCATTATGATCCTCTCCATGGCTTTGCAGATAAGGCTTGTCAAGCTAATGGGCGGTAATTTCCAGGGTCTGTGGAGGCACCGCCTTTGTGAAGTGGGACCACAGTTGCAGTGCGCCACTCCTGGGTACGTATCCAGAGGTAAGACTTTGATTAAACAGCTGTCCTAGCTGTGGGTTTAATTCCTCATTGAGTTCGTGGAGCACACAGCCGGGGACACCATCGGGTCCCATGGATGCTGTGTTTTTGCTTTGGAGAGAGCAGTTCTCACTTGGGCTGGAGATGTTTGGGGGCTGCACTCATTTGGTATAGATATCTCTCCTTTTGGGGAGGGGAGAAGTTTGCACTGAACCTGTCAGCCAGTATGTTGGCAATGTCTGTAGGATCAGTAATCTTCACATCATTTTGAACTAGTTCTGAGCATATCTGGGAGTTTCCTCCTAGGTTTCTAACATAGCTAAAGAAGGCCTTATGATTGTCTTTGAGTCTTTAGCTATTTTTCTCTCGAAATTTGCTTTGGATGATTTTATGAGAGCTCTTAGTTTTTACTTATAGTGATCAAGGGTGTCTTACCTTTTAAGGATTTTGCTCTATCTTGTAGTAGCTTCCTCCTTTTGTTGTAGAGTTTGTTTATGGCTGGGGTCCACCAGACTGGACGCTTGCCTTTGGTACAAAGAGTCTTTGTTTTGCTTGGGATTGCCTTATCCATGCAGTCCTGCAGGTGCTGGTAGAAGGCGTTTGTAAGTGATTCAGCGGCTTGAGTATTGTTTTCCGCCGCTCGGGGCCTGAAAGGAGACCACACTAGTCTTTAGAAGTGTGAAGTCGGCTTTTGAGAAGTTCTTTACTGTGGTCTTTTTATTTCAGGTGGGGGTGGGATGAGGACCTCCAGCGAGATTAATTTGTGATCTGATCTCACCAGTGAGGGGTATACTTCGGTGTTGAACATTGTGCTCCCATGTTCGTGATGATGAGATCAAGTATGTTATCTCCTCTTGTGGGGATGGTGACTAGTTGTTCCATGGCATTTGAGTTTATGAATTCCAGGAACTTTTGGGCTAGGGTGTTTGGGCTTGAGTAGTGTTCCCAGTCTATATTAGGGTAATTGAAGTCACCTAGTATGATGGTGTTTGGTGATACATTTATCCCTCTAGTGTTTTCAGGAAGGCCATGTGAGTTTTCTGAGTTTGTGAGGGTGGCCTGTAACATGCTACAATTTGCAGAGCAGTCTTGCCTATGGTTAATTGCACCTGGATGGTCTCCGATGCATCGTGCGTTGCCACCAGTCTTGAGGTGTGGGTGTCCTTGATGAATATGGATACCCCCCCCTCCTTTCTTGGTATTGTCCGGATTTTGGGGCCGGAACGCATGATATGAGGTAAAACCTGATAGCTGGGGTGCTCTCAGGAGCCTTGAACCAGGTTTCTGTCACAGCACAGACATCGATGTTCTCCATACTGAGAAGGGCCTCGAGTGCGTGCATTTTGAGATTTAGACTTCTGGCATTGAGCAGCATTACCCTTAGTTTTTCCTTTTTGTGTTCTAGGGTGGTAGGTTTAGAATTTGAGCCTTGCCTAAAAAGGCACTATGGGGTGGCAAGAGCCTTTGCCAATATCCGAATCCCAGGGTGACAGGTGCAAGCCGCCCTTGAAGCAGCGTGGCTTGTCCAGCATGTCATCCCAGGCAGACAGATACTGGATCCCCTTTGAATGACACCAGTGTTTAAGCCAACTGTTAAAGCTGATCATCTTATCTCTGTATTGTGGCATCATTCTTGGTGAAGGTAGGATACTGCTCAAGGTCAGGGTCATACCTGCCTGGGCTACATAATCAGAGAGCTCCTCAATGTCTCTTTTCATGTAGTCCAAGGAGGTACGTCTCAGGTCGTTTACACCAGCGTGGACAATGACTGAGTCATATTTGTACCTGCTGTTGAGAGACCTGAGTGCTTGCGTTATGTGGCGGATTCTAGCGCCCGACAGGCAGCTTACTGTGACCTTCTCCTTACTCAGTCTGGTGAGCGGGACATCAGTGTGTCTGACTATGGAGTCACCAATGACTAGTGTGTCTGGCATTGTGTTTGGCCTTAAGGGCTGTGACTGTTTGACACTCTGACTGTGAGGTCTATGTGTTGGGTGTTGTGTTCTGAGGTGGTGGTTGTTTGGGTGTCTGCTTTGGTGGCCTCTGCTGTTTTGGTAGATTTTGATCAGAGCCTCGAGTATGTCTTTGTGTGTTTATGTGTATGATTTGAGGTTGTAATGGTACTATGTGAGACTGGGTCTATAGTGTGTGTGGTAACCTTCTCCTCCTGACTGGTCTTGCCAGTCCTATGTTGAGAGAGCTCAGCCTCCAGTTTGGCCGTATAGTTGCATCTCTCGCATGTATTTGTGTTTTGTGGGAGGAGGAAAGGGTTGTTCAGTACATGAGGCAATTGAAACATTGCCTCAATATTCCCAGGTTCACCAGCTGAGCAGGAGAGGACACTAGCAACTGATCCCTCGACATGCTAGAAGGGTAGACGAAAAACTTTAAAAAAGATTCCGGGGACGTGGGTGACCGAGAAATGGGGTTGCCTTTTGGGGTACTATCTATGACAAGAGTGCCGTATCAAGGTAATAAGTACTGTAGGAGCAAGTGCTAGGTTTAATAGATAGAGAATAGTCTACTTGGAGTCAAGTAGAGTTGATCTTTTAGTTATAGGATACGCTGATTTGATCAGTAGTATAGTTCGAGGAAGGTAGTTTTAAGGGAAAATTTGAAGAGTGGACTTTAGGTAGCCTGAATAGTTTAAACCTGCTTAACCGGCACTGCCCTAGTGTGCAACAGTGGCAGCTCAGCGCTAAATCGCTCTAAATCGGCTAACGCTTAGCTGCTTTTATACCAGGGGCTGGAAAAAGCTAGAAACTGGCCCAAAACGACCAATAAACTACTAGTTACTGGCTGAAACCTCACAAAACTGGACAAAGGCAGCTCAATGCTTCCCACTCCCACTGGTAAGCAAGGTAGCTTCCCTTCCCCAAATAAGGCAAGGAAACAGTACACAGGAACTACAACCAAAGCCCAGGAATCAGCAACTCTGAAACTGGACTAAACTAGTAAAGCAGGAAAGCAAGGTAGCTTCCCTTCCCCAAATAAGGCAAGGAAACAGTACACAGGAACTACAACCAAAGCCCAGGAATCAGCAACTCTGAAACTGGACTAAACTAGTAAAGCAGGAAAAACAAGAGATATTTTTTCTTTTTTTCTTTTTTTCACAAAACAGGCAGAAACAGGTACAGCAAACACTTATAAATGCTATGAATCAGCTACTACAGCTTACACAGAAGAATTTGCTACAAATACAGTCAAATAGTAACAAACAAGGATTCCAAGTGCAATATTAAGTTAAATGCAGTAAAACAGCTTCAATGTAACAGAAAGGCAGGCTAAAATGCAGTTGCTAGGTATTCAGATGTGGAAAGCAACAAAAATATACTTAGTATCAAGAAAAGTCGCTTATTCAGCTCTCTGCAGCCTGGATTACTCTGCTGGCCCACGTGGAGTCTGTGCTGAGTAGGTACAAGCTGAAAGTTTTATACCAGGGGCTGGAAAAAGCTAGAAACTGGCCCAAAACGACCAATAAACTACTAGTTACTGGCTGAAACCTCACAAAACTGGACAAAGGCAGCTCAATGCTTCCCACTCCCACTGGTAAGCAAGGTAGCTTCCTTCCCCAAATAAGGCAAGGAAACAGTACACAGGAACTACAACCAAAGCCCAGGAATCAGCAACTCTGAAACTGGACTAAACTAGTAAAGCAGGAAAAACAAGAGATATTTTTTTTTTCTTTTTTTCACAAAACAGGCAGAAACAGGTACAGCAAACACTTATAAATGCTATGAATCAGCTACTACAGCTTACACAGAAGAATTTGCTACAAATACAGTCAAATAGTAACAAACAAGGATTCCAAGTGCAATATTAAGTTAAATGCAGTAAAAACAGCTTCAATGTAACAGAAAGGCAGGCGAAATACAGTTGCTAGGTATTCAGATGTGGAAAGCAACAAAAAATATACTTAGTATCAAGAAAAGTCGCTTATTCAGCTCTCTGCAGCCTGGATTACTCTGCTGGCCCATGTGGAGTCTGTGCTGAGTAGGTACAAGCTGAAAGTTTTATACCAGGGGGCTGGAAAAAGCTAGAAACTGGCCCAAAACGACCAATAAACTACTAGTTACTGGCTGAAACCTCACAAAACTGGACAAAAGGCAGCTCAATGCTTCCCACTCCCACTCGTAAGCAAGCTAGCTTCCCTTCCCCCAAATAAGGCAAGGAAACAGTACACAGGAACTACAACCAAAGCCCAGGAATCAGCAACTCTGAAACTGGACTAAACTAGTAAAGCAGGAAAGCAAGGTAGCTTCCCTTCCCCCAAATAAGGCAAGGAAACAGTACACAGGAACTACAACCAAAGCCCAGGAATCAGCAACTCTGAAACTGGACTAAACTAGTAAAGCAGGAAAAACAAGAGATATTTTTTCTTTTTTTTCTTTGTTTTCACAAAACAGGCAGAAACAGGTACAGCAAACACTTATAAATGCTATGAATCAGCTACTACAGCTTACACAGAAGAATTTGCTACAAATACAGTCAAATAGTAACAAACAAGGATTCCAAGTGCAATAATAAGTTAAATGCAGTAAAAACAGCTTCAATGTAACAGAAAGGCAGGTGAAATACAGTTGCTAGGTATTCAGATGTGGAAAGCAACAAAAATATACTTAGTATCAAGAAAAGTCACTTATTCAGCTCTCTGCAGCCTGGATTACTCTGCTGGCCCACGTGGAGTCTGTGCTGAGTAGGTACAAGCTGAAAGTTTTATACCAGGGGCTGGAAAAGCTAGAAACTGGCCCAAAACGACCAATAAACTACTAGTTACTGGCTGAAACCTCACAAAACTGGACAAAGGCAGCTCAATGCTTCCCACTCCCACTGGTAAGCAAGGTAGCTTCCCTTCCCCAAATAAGGCAAGGAAACAGTACACAGGAACTACAACCAAAGCCCAGGAATCAGCAACTCTGAAACTGGACTAAACTAGTAAAGCAGGAAAGCAAGGTAGCTTCCCTTCCCCAAATAAGGCAAGGAAACAGTACACAGGAACTACAACCAAAGCCCAGGAATCAGCAACTCTGAAACTGGACTAAACTAGTAAAGCAGGAAAAACAAGAGATATTTTTTCTTTTTTTCTTTTTTCACAAAACAGGCAGAAACAGGTACAGCAAACACTTATAAATGCTATGAATCAGCTACTACAGCTTACACAGAAGAATTTGCTACAAATACAGTCAAATAGTAACAAACAAGGATTCCAAGTGCAATATTAAGTTAAATGCAGTAAAAACAGCTTCAATGTAACAGAAAGGCAGGCGAAATACAGTTGCTAGGTATTCAGATGTGGAAAGCAACAAAAAATATACTTAGTATCAAGAAAAGTCACTTATTCAGCTCTCTGCAGCCTGGATTACTCTGCTGGCCCACGTGGAGGGCATATATACACACACACACACACACACACACACACACACACACACACACACACACACTCACATTTTAATATTTTACACACTGCTCTTAAAAATGATGACAATCTAGTAATAAACTTAGAAATGGACTTCTGTTGGTATCAGATAGGACAAAACTGAGGAGGGTTGGACAGAGCAGAACTTCAATAAGACTTTCAACATAAGATAAAGTCAAATCAGACCATTCAAGGATTGACCATTGAAGGATAATCACAAGGCTTTCTTTAGTTATGTTAGGAACCTGGGTGGGAATTCCCAGATATGCTCAGAATTAGTCCAAAATGACAAAAAATACACCGAACCCACAGACATTGCCAACATCCTAGCTGACAGGTTCAGCGCAAACTTCTCCCCACCCCCCACCAAAAGGGCTAATATTTATCCCAGCAGAGTGCTGCCCCCCTGACATCTCAGATGCTCAGGTAAGAGCTGCCCTCTCCAAAGCAAGAAACACAGCATCAATGGGACCAGACGGTGTCCCGGGCTGTGTCCTACATGAACTCCAAGAAGAGCTAAACCCAAACCTAAAACTACTGTTCAATCTCAGCCTTACTACAGGATATGTACCCAAAGAGTGGCGTACAGCAACAGTGGTCCCTCTCCACAAAGGTGGTGCCTCAACGGATCCTGGAAACTATCGCCCCATAAGTCTCACTAGCTTGGTCTGCAAAGTTATGGAAAGGATCATCATGGACCTTATAAATAAAGATATTGGGGACCTACAGACACTGGATCCTACCCAGTTCGGCTTTGTTAAGGGCAGATCCTGCCTCTTAAACCTGGTTGATTTCTTTGAAACAGTCACCAAGGCCATTGACAAGGGGAAGGTGGTCCACACAGCCTACCTGGACCTCGCAAAAGCCTTCAATACAATACCCCACTCGGGCATTATAGATAAGCTCACCAGCTTAAATATAAACCCCTATGTCACTAGATGGGTTGAAAACTGGCTCAAGGACAGAACCCACATGGTTAGAATAGCTGGAGCCATGTCAGACTCCAAACCAGTTACAAGTGGCGTCCCACAAGGCTCAGTCTTGGGACCTCTCTTGTTCGGTATATATTTCTTGGAGGTACAGGCCAACATGGAAGGACTGTGGCTGACCAAGTTCGCAGATGACTGCAAACTGGGCGCCATAATAGACTCTCCAGCCAACACAAGCATCATCCAAAAGGGCCTCATAGAAACAGATAACTGGTGCCAGAGCCATGGCCTCAAGCTAAATGCCAAAAAGTGTATAGTCGTCCCCTTTGGCAAAAACAAAGTGCCCACAAATTATCACATAGGTGGTAATCCATTAAGTACAGAAGAAGTAATTAGGGACCTGGGGACCCAAGTTGATAGAAATCTCTCATTTGACAACCACGTGGCCAAAGTGGTTAGAAAAACATTTTATATAGCCCACCTAATCATGAAGGGATTCACATCTAGATCAGGGGAGGTCATCGTGCCTCTTTACTCATCCCTCATCAGGCCCATAATTGAGTACAATGCCCCTTTTGGGATGTACCTTACCAGACACCTGCAGCAACTGGAAAGACCCCAAAAGTACCTCACCAAGAGGATCAAGGGGCTCAAACAGATGCCGTATGCTGCCCTGTTAAAGAAACTCCAGCTCTACTCAGTGGCATACCACCTGCTCAGAGGCGATCTGTGCCTGATGTATAAAGCCATGTCCAACCCGGAATTAATGGACATGCTGCACCTCAGAAAATCCAAATCCCATCGAGCTACGCGCTTGAGGGACTTAAACCTCAGCACTGAAATAAATAGGACATGCTGGAGGGACAGATTCATAACCCAGAGGCTCCCTTCACTCTGGAATAAAATCCCAGTCCAGGTTAGGCAGAGTCCCTCATTGACTCTCTTCAAGAGGAATCTTGATGAGTGGATGGGAGATTGTAGGTTTACCCCGGGTATCACTTCTGTGTCACTGTTAGACAGAGGCACAGTATACTAACCTCGAAAAAGGGCATAGCAAAATTAATTTAAAATGGGTGGCAAAAGCCATACACATTCTGGCTAGGCTTATAAATGCCCTAGGGCAGATAGCCTAGTATGAACCTATGAACCTATGAACTAACTGTCTAAGAAACTGAAGGGACTGTCAGTTGTGTAAAATTACAGAAGGGAACTTGACAGCACAAATATGGCTTGCCTCACATTTTTTATGTTACAGACCCTGAAGCAATTTCCTCCCAGGTGTTAGGAGACCAAGAAAATAAAAGATCCCCCCAAACATCAACAGTCACTACAAATGCATCAGCCAAATATTTGCACTTTTCTGTTAAGTGCAACTAAATAAATGATATTGCACATAAAAACGGCAGCACCAATAAACTGTATGGAACCCAATTAAAGCCACACAATGAAATACTCTGTATGAAACCCAAATGCCTTTGCATGTAGGACAGACATCTTTCCAAAAGCCCAAAGCTACTGCAAATCTCATAATTTACATTCTGGCCAAAATAAATACTTTTTAATGGAGAATTTGAATTGCTTACATAAAAATACTGAAGTGCTTTAGAAATAATTATTAATTTTATGTAACCACCAAAGGAAAGTTTGGGAATATTATTTGCCCTAAAAATGTCAAATGTCATTAGATTTTCATGTTTTTTCTGAAATAACATAATTACCCAAACATAAATTGTGTTGTATAAAGAGGGACAGACAATAATCAATAAAACTATCGATTTGCCCAGCCAAAGGGGAAAACAGAAGCAATTCACACCTGCTGCTGTGCATGCAAGAAAAAGCAAAGCCACGATGGCATTAAAAATGAGTAAAAACAAGTTTACCATGCCAAGCATATAATATATTATAAGACATAACATGTCAGTAAAAATGGGTGTGATATATTATTCTAACGGTAGTGAAAATTATGTAAATAAGGAGGTTTCATCAGTAAACCTATTATTTACCTCTAAGTACAGCACCAAGCATTGCCAATCATTTGACATTAATGCAGCTAAGGCTCTTGCCAGCCCTATAGTGCCTTTTAAGGTGATGTTCCAAAGACCAAATTACCACTGTAACAGCTATAAATAAATGCAATCTGAGGGTCATGTTGCTCACTGCTACAAGTCTAAATCTCAGGATGCACTCGCTCAAAGCACTCCTCAAAATGGAGAATATTGACATTTGTGCTGTAAAGGAGACCTGGTTTAAAGCAGCAGAAAGCACCCCTGCGCTAACAGGCTATAACTCAGTTCACACCTTTTGGCCCCAGAACATGGACTGAAGCTCCAAAGGGGGTGGTGTCTCCATATTCATAAAGGATACGCACACCTCCAGACTAGTAGCCCAGCATAATGCATCTGAGATACTCCAGGTACAATAACACTGAGTAAGACAACGAGTCAGGTTGTAGCCTGATATAGGTCCACAACCATGTCCCAAGACTCTCACTCCACATTTCTATAAACCCTGGAAACTATTAAGATCAAACCCAACACTCACATACTAGGTGACTTCAACTACCCCTCCATCAACTGGGAAAACTGCTCATGCACCAATGCACTGGCTCAATGCTTCATGGAGTTCATCAATTCCAATGCCCTGGACCAGCTCATTCTTACTCCCACTACAGGAAGCAACATCCTTGACCTGGTTATTACTAACATGGGCAACCATTGCTCTCACCGTCAGTTCCTCACTGGTTAGATCTGAACACAAACTAATCACCATGGAAATCCACATCTCACCCACACCTCCAGCAAAGGTATCCACCATGAAAACTTCTCCAAAGCTGACTTTGGACTTCTATAAACAGAGGTGGCTAACTTCACGGCACCCATGCCAATGGAAAATATATGCAGAAATGCCAAATCATACACCAACGCACTGTACGAATACATATATAAATGCATGGAACTAGCCATACCCAACAGAACCAAGACACTCTCCTCCAAAGAAAGGAAGACAATCTGGTGGTCCCCTGCCATTAACAAACTCTACAACAGAAGGAAGAAACTGTTGCAGAAAAAGGTGAAGTCCCAAGACTGAAAAAATTCCCTTATTAGCCTCAACAAAAAGTTGAGATCGCTCATCAAAACCTCCAAAGCCAGCTATGAAGGCAGAATTGCAGCAGACACTAAAAACAACCACAAAGCCTTCTATAGTTATATCAAGAATCTCCATGGCAATACCCAGATTTGCTCTGAGTTACTGCACAATGGTACCTTCTATACTGAGCCAACAGATACTGCCAACATACCGGCAGACAGATTCAGTGCCAACTTTACCCCTCTCTCCCCTCCTAAAGGACTGATCTCAATACCGGAAGAATGGCAGGCACCTAGCGTTACTGCAGCACTGGTTAAAGCTGCATTGTCACTCATAGCCTTACCTCAGGCTTTGTCCCTACTGAATCGCTCACTGCTATAGTCATCTCTCTCCATAAAGGAGGAGTGACTACAGACCCTTGAAATTATTGCCCCATTAGCCTGACGAGTCTGATATGTAAGGCTATGGAGTGCATCATCATGGACCTAATTAACAAGGATATAGGAAATCTCCAAGCTCGAGATCCCACACAATTTGGTTTTGTGAAAGGTAGATCATGCCTGCTCAACCTGGTTGACTTGTTTGAGTCAGTCACCAAAGCTGTGGATGAAGGTAAGGCAGTTCATACAGCCTACATTGATCTGGCCAAGGCCTTTGATACCATTCCTCACTCAGGAATTATTGATAAACTCACCAAATTAGGCATCAACCTCTATATCATTAGGTGGGTTGCAAATTGGCTCACAGATAGAACCCACAGTGTGAAAGTAGTGGACTCCAAGTCAGACTGCCAAACAGTCATGAGTGGAGTCCCACAGGGATCGGTCCTGGGTCCTCTCCTGTTTGGCATCTACTTCTCAGAAGTCCAGGCCAACACGGAGGGACTCTGGCTGACAAAGTTCGCAGACAACTGCAAGCTGGGAGCCATTATTAACTCCCCAAGTGATGCAGACATCCTACAGAAAGGCCTCACTGAGACCAATGACTGCTGTCAAAACCATGGCATTAAGCTTAATGCCAAAAAATGTGTCATCTTCCCCGTTGGGAAAAACTCAGTTCCCACTAATTACCACATCGATGGGAGCCCACTGAACACTGAAGGTATTATAAGAGATCTGGTGACACAGGTTGACAGCAACCTCTCCTTAGACCACCACATTGCCACTGTGGTCAGAAAGTACTTCTATGTGGCACATCTCATTACCAAGGGTTTTGAGACAGGAAGAAAGGGGTCATCATCAAGGGAGTCCGCAGGATTTTTTGCAGGGGGGGGGTGCAAACCCAAGCCCCGCCCATGCAGCCCCACCCCCTCTGCTTCCCCACCCACTCAGCCCCACCCACCCCCGCCCACGCAGCCATTCCAGTGACCCATTACTTGGTTATTTCTCCCCATTTGTCATAGACACTGTTCAAATCTCTCAGTGTGCATACTGTTTTATGCTTTAGTTCTACAATGATTACAGATATCTGGATTTCATTTACAACTTTTATTTCAAATTTTATAGCACAAACACTGATAGACATTTACTAAACCTAAACAAAGCAATAGTCTTACAATGAAAACAAACAGCATTAAAACTTCTCTACCTTTGAAACCCACATTCACTGAAACAGCATTGAAACCCACATTCAACGAACATGCATCTGGCCAGTGGCAGGGTAAGTTTACCTTTGGCCTGTTTCCAAATCATAGGCTCCTTGCACACATTTTTAGAATCATGCAAAAGTTATTTGATTCACCTTCCAGACTGTATTAATTATACTACATAATAATTGAATTATATCCCTTGTATAATACAGCATCACTTGTTAGAGTGTGTTTTAAATTTATAGTTCTGAGCATTTTTCCTTTAAGCAATGAAACAAATCATATGAACCAATAATGACAACCTGCCCAATTCAGAACATTTCAACCATAAAGGGCCACTCAAACGTCTGTCATACAATCCACCAATATCAATCAGTATGCAGAATCTCTGCAGAAGTAAAAGTCATCTGAATAATTCCACATTAAAGAGATCTGAAACCAATGAAGAGGTTGTTGCTAGAAAAAAAAAATTATATTTCAGTGTTTCATTTACAAATTCAGTGCCTGTTGCCCTTGAAGAATAAATTGCCTGTGCTACATTAAAATAAATGGTAAGTTGGTATATTACAATAGAGAATGGGTGACAGGCTGAAAAACAGGTTCATAGTTATTAGGTGTCTCATCCAAAGGAGGATATACTAAGAACAGCAGTACCATACCCCCCTTAAAATACAAATGTACATGCTGTATGAATAGAACCTACAGCCCTTTGCATCAAGATGCTACCTACTGTCCTAACACTGCTTTAAAATTCTATACCACAATAATGATACCATTTGCTAAACAAAACAGTTGCACATTTTAAGCAGACTTAGCATGAGCAGCAGTAACCTTTGCTTCCCTTGAGGCTCACAATTCCTTGAAAATGCACTTGAAAATAAATTCCACCTGTTAGATCTAACTAGGGAATTTCTCTCTCTCTCTCTCTCTGAATCTGTCACACACACCTCAACTTCTTAGTGCAAGAAATACATAAATAGATTTTTTTCAAAGTTACAACTTTAAACTCTGTGTGACTATGGTGTGTGTTTGTTTTTGACAGAAAGGTATAAAGGAACTCATGTCTATGTATATAGTTGAATCTCTCTGTACTGAAGTACTCCCTACCATGATGCTGCTTTAATAAATAGTGTGTTTGCATTTGGAAACTGTTACAGTTTTTATACTGAATTTTATAGCTACATGAATTAGAAAATAACCAATTTCCTTTTCAGAGCCTAAGCTAAAAAGTCCACTCCTTACAAGCACTGCTTCCCCTGGAAAACATCTATATATGCATCATCACAGAGACCTAGTTCAAGACCGATGACAGCACTCCTTTAATGCAGGATTTCAATACCTGCCACAAGTTCAGGCCTACCACCTTAGATGAAAGGGTGATGGTGTCTACATATTCTTAAAGAACAATTCATCTCCAGACTTGCTAGGTGAGATAATGACGTGGAATTCCTCTACATCCAACTTAGCATTAACAAAACTCCTTACTGTGTCATACCTAACTCTCGATGTACCCCATCAGTCCATATCTCCTACCTAACTAATATGGTGTCCCTATGCATGAAGCCAACACCATTATTCTAGGAGACTTCAATCATGATTTCTTCCAAAATTGCCATTTTGAGGAGGGATTATTAGGGGAGATCAACATTTTGAGCCAAAATTAGGGACAATGGAGAGGTTTGGATATTCCTAATTCTACAAAGCGATTTGCACATACCTCTCAACCTCTTAATGCAGGAAATCTGGACAAGGCCAAATATTTGGGGAACATACAAACACTACTAAAAATTGTTCTTGTATAAACTTAAGACAAGTGATAGAATAGCAGGTCTTGCATTAGCATACATTTTTCTGAAGGTTATGACATCTGAAATTCCATTTCGACATTTCCACATCTTTGTCCCTCTCTTCACCTATTACCTTCAGCCCACTGCTCACATCTTGTCTTGACCCTCTCCTCTCAATCTTGTACTACTTACACTTAATAATACTGTCCTCTGATAGTCTCTCACTCCTCTTCTGCTCTTGGGCTCTACCCGCTCCGTTCCCTGGCTCACTCCGCTCCCCTACCCTGCCCCCAATTCCCACCCGCCCCCAGTACGTCTACACTTATACCTCCAACAGACACTCCCACTCCCAATCTACTCCAATCAGCATTCATACTTCCTGTCACACCTTCCATTTTTCCCTCCAAAACCAACAGACACTCTACTCCCCACTTTCAACTTGTTAACCATTCCTACTCCTTTCCCTCTTCCTGACCACACCCCTCCATAACTAACACTACTCTACTCACTTCTAACATAACTTTCACTTCCTCTATAACTATCTCCTATTTACCATACAACACCATTCCACTACTTTCTACTGTCACTCTTCTATAACATGCTTCCTAAATACTCCTTCACCTACCTTCCACTACTACTTCTCCTCTCCTTATTTTATCTCCACCATCTCTCCCAGCCCACTACTTCCTTTACCCTCCAATCCTTTCACATAACTAACCACCATAACTCACCCCCAATACAATCATACTCTCTTATTTCACCCCACTTATACCCCTCAGACAACCTCCTTCTTTTTCGATACAAACTTATCTCCCATCACACAATTTCAATTCCCATAACCACTAGTAAACTCCTCCATCTCACCACAAACCACAATCTCTCCACACTGCTATCTATTCACCTAAACTGTTCTATACCTAACCTGATATGTACTCTCATATCAGGTGACATCCATCCCAACCCAGGCCCTGCCTCTATAACCACCACAACTAAATCCTTATTATTCACCTCCTTAAATCCGCAAAGTATCGTTAACAAAGTCCCAAACCTTCATGCTTGGCTTATACACAATAAACCTGACATCTTGACTATTTCTGAAACCTGGCTAAAACCTCATAACAAGGACTCTGAAATAACTCCCCCTAACTACTCAATCATAAGAAAGGATAGACCTCTCAGAAAGGGTGGAGGAGTAGCACTTTTATACTCCTCCTCCTAGTAGTTTCTCCCTACAACAAACCTATCCCATATTTTAATAACGCTGAACTTCTCCTTACTCTTCTACACCTCAATAATCACAAACACATATGTATAGCTTCCCTCTATATTCCCCAGGAGACAACATCCCTACACTTGAACTTATACTCTCTTGGCTATCCAGTAACATTAGCAATGAAACCATAATCCTTGGGGATGTAAACATTAACTGGGCCTCTATCCAGGCTCCTGCAAACACCAACAATATCAACCTCTACAATTTTTCACAACTAATCAACTTACCCACATACCCAGCCAATAACCCCTCAAATGGGAGTATATTGGATTGGATTCTAGTCTCTCATCCCCACTATTTCACCAACACTGGTATCCTTCCCGACCCACTAGGTGACCACCTACCCACCTTTACCCACCGACTTCCCACTATCCATCAACAGACCCACAACATCATTACTATCCGTGACCAAAAAAACTTCAACCCTATAACCTTTTCTAACTCACTTAAAGCAGTAAATTGGACCTGTCTCAAAACACTACCTCTAGACAATGCTGTCTCATACTTTAACTCAACATTCTTAAAAGTACTTGACTCTCAAGCTCCCCTACGGACTAAGAGAATAAAAGCTAAATCAGCCCCTTGGCTATCTAAAACTACCCTTTCTACCATGAAGCATAGAGACAAAGCTTGGGCACGCTACCAAAACATAAGGCAACCCCACTCCTTAATGAATACAAAATGCTTCGCAACAAAGTTAAGAAACATATCTCTAGTGATCGACGGAACTATTACTATACACTCCAAAACCATAACAAAAACAACCCTCAAAAATTCTGGAAAGGAATCTCCTCTCCTCCACCCCAGCAAACCAGATACTCCCACCCCAGACCCAAATGCTCCAGAACTAGACTTAGCCACCCAATTTAATTCCTTCTTCATTGAATCAATTTCCAAACTTACCTCCTCTTTTTCTATCTCCTCCCCAACACCTAACACCCCTTCACCCACCCCCGATATCTCTGCATCCACTCCATACTCACCACCCACTAATCCCACTATCCCCTACTCTACACAAATCCCACCCACATCCTTACCACCCCAGAATTCAACACCCCCCGACCGCACTCTCTTCACTTTAAATCCCATTCCTACTGCTACCATTAAGAAATTCCTTCAAAAATTGAAACCTTGTACCAATGCTCCTGATAATATCCCATCTTACTTTCTCAGTATTGCTGCTGAAAGCCTTGCCTATCCCATCAGCATCTTAATTAATCGCTCCCTACAAGAAGGTACAGTTCCCCAAATTTGGAAACAAGCATTTATCATACCATTACACAAAGGTGGTAACAATAACAACATTAATAACTTCCGTCCCATAGCCATCTTGTCCCCCATTTCAAAAATCCTTGAAAAATGTGTACAACTCCAACTTCTTCCTCATCTTCTAGATAACAAACTTATCACCCCCACACAACACGGTTTCAGACCTAATCATAGCACCATGACTGCCCTTCTCTCCTTTCTTGAAATCGTCAACAAAGCCCGCGACTCAGGTCAAATTGTTTCTACCATCCTCCTTGATCTTTCAAAAGCCTTCGATACTATCTCTCACAGTCTGCTCCTAACAAAACTCTCCAAACTCTACCTCTCTACCTCCTCTTTGAACTGGTTCTCTAGCTATCTATCAAACAGAAATCAAGCTGTTAAATGGAAAAAGCAACTTCCTCTTACCTAAATACCCCTACTGGAGTTCCACAAGGCTCCATACTGGGTCCTCTACTCTTCAATATCTTTATTAATGACTTCTACAAATCTATCCGCCTCTCGAGCATCATCCAATATGCAGATGACTCTACTATCATCTGCTCTGCCTCTTCTATCCCCACACTACAAAAACTTACTCAAGATGCCTTTTCCTCCACAGAGCAATGGATGCTAAGAAATCATCTTGCTCTCAATGCCACCAAGACCAAATTAATGTTATTTACTCCTCTAAACTCACTCCCCCCAACATAAACTCATTCTTAGTTACCAGTCAAAATAACCTACCTCTCGAAATAGTGTCAGACACCAAACTACTCGGGGTCCAGATCGACAACCAGCTAAAATTTAATTCCCACCTCCAAAAAAACATCAAAAAAACACATCAAAAACTTGGCATGCTGTATATACAAAATGCCTATCTTACATCCACCACTAAAACCACTCTAGCTACTTCCTTTCTTATCCGCTCCCTTCTCTATGGTGCCCTCTACTTACAAATCTTCAATCCTCTTTAAAAAAACAGCTCTCCTCCTGTTATAACAAAATTGCTAAATTTGCCACCTCTCATAGGTCTTCCACCCACCACTGTATCTCCCTCCATAAACTAAAATGGCTAGAACTTCCCAACTATCTCACTTACACTCAACTAACTCTAGCCCACAAGCTGATTCTAAACCCCTCCAACTGTCCCTCCCTTTCTTCTGCCCTCAAAATGCACCTACCAAACAGAGTCCTAAGGTCCAATAATCAGAATCTACTACAAGTGCACAAACCCACTCATCCCCCAGGCAAAAACCTTCTTTCCTTCAGCCTCGCTCGCCTCTGGAACTCTCTTCCACCTAACATCCGCACTACCACTAATCACTCTACCTTCAAGAAATCTCTTTTCTCACACCTAGCATCTCTATGGGAGTGCTCATGCACCCACCCCTCATAACCTACTCTACTATATAACTACTCTACTACATCCCCTTTAATTACCATAACCTACTGTTTTCATCTTCCATGTTTGCTTATAAATCTTCTTCTATGTTTGTGTTTTGTTGATTCTATAGCATATACCAAGCCTGTTACTATTTAATTGTAACAAACTTTAATATTTTGCTTATGTTCTTTTACTACAATGTACCTAGAAACTATTGTCAAATGTTATGTACATTTATTCTTTTTTGGAGCTTTTCTCCCCAGGACTCCATTGAAAACGGGTTCTTCGTGGCCCAATGGACTATCCTGGTAAACCAACTGCAATAAATAAATAAATAAATAAATTCAATGTCTGTCATTTAGTGACTTCATTCCTAAATTATTTGCTCGAAAATCACAAATTGTATGAGGAACAAACCAAAAATAAGAAGAAAATATCTATTCATTCTGCAAAAATATGGACAACTGAGAGGTATAGTTCAACCGGGGCTGTCTGAGATTGCTACCCTCCCCCCTCACAAAATCATGGTCGAATGGAGCCTCCCCCCCTGCAGCCATTCCAATGTCGCATTCCTTGGTTATTTTGCCCCATTTACCATAAGCACTGTAATGTGCATACTGCTTTACTTCTGCGATGATTTAGATTTCATTTGAAAGTTTTATTTTGCATTTTACAGCACAAACCCTAAAAGATATCTGTTAAACAAAGCAATGCAGTCTCACAATGAAAATAGACTTAGCATTAAAACTTCTCTGCCTTTGAAACTCACATGCATTGAAACAGCATTGAAACCCACATTCAAAGAAAATACATTTTGCCAGTGGCAGATAAAGATTAACTTTGGGCTATTTTCAAAATCATAGTCCCCCTTGAACATGAAACACACACATGCTCTTTGATACACCTTCCCGACTGCATTACATTATATTCCTTGTACAATATAGTACAGTTGTTAGAGGGCATTTTAAATTTATTGTTTTGAGCATTTTTCCAGTAAACAATGAAACAAAATGCATACACCAAATGACAAAACTGCCCAATTCAGAACATTTCCATCATAAAAAGTCTAAACCTTCTATAGTCCACCAGTATCAGTAAATATGCACAATCTCTGTAGTAGTAAAATCCACATTAAAGAAATCTGTAACTAATAAAAAGGTTGCTGCTAGCAAACAACTTTATATGTCATTGTTTCATCTACAATAAAGTGCCTGTTGCCCTTGAAGAATAAATTGCCTATGTTGCATGCATTAAAAAAATGATAAGCAAGTAATACCACAATAGGGAATGGATAGCAAACTGATAACAGGTTCATAGTTACTAGGTATCTTTGCCAAAAAGGACTGCAGCATCCACCCCTTTTATAACACAGTACAGTATCAGCAATGCATCTATCTACTGTGGGAGTAGAACCCACAACCTTGAGCATCAAAAGCAAGTACACTAGCTGTTGTGCTATTAGCAATGCAAGCAGGCTAAGCATAAGCAGCACTAAACTTTTGTTCCCCTGCAGCTCTCAGCTCCTTGTAAAATCTACTTGATACTCAGCTGTATCTCTGAACTTTGCAGCACAAGAAATCTGGAAAAAGCCAAAATTTATTGGGGGGGGGGGGCAAAAGGCCAAAAACCAGGGACACATTTTAAACATTGCTTGTATAATGTTGGAAAGTTGCTAGAAAAAAATGTTGCGTTACCACCATACATTTCACTGCCACGTCTTGAACCCAGGGGACCCTGTGCAAAACAGAGCAACATACCACTATGCCAAATAAGCTGTTTTGTGAAAGAGGAAGATGGAAAACTTAAATGGCTACCATCTAGTGAATTCAGTTCTCACCATAGCACAGCTGTCAACCTCTTAGCACAAAACACCTGAACAAAGCCAATAATGGGTCAATACAGCCCCCAAACATTCAGTGAATTCAGTTTTCACCATAGCTCTCATCAACCTCTTAGCAAAAAACAACCAGACAAAGCTAGTAATGGGGGAATATAGCCCCCTGCCCCCAAACATATTCAGTTCTTACCATAGCTCTCAACCTTAGCACAAAACCTGGATGAAGCCAATAATGGGGGAATACAGTCCCAAAAATAGGGACAGTTTTCAAATAACCATCTTATACACTTAGAAAATTGCTAGAATAAAAGCTTTTGTGTTACCATGCACTTTCTGAAGAATATGAAGTCTGATATTCAAATGCGTGTCATTTTTAACATTTGTTAACCAGGAACATCTGACTTGGAACAAAAGCTAACTTTTAGTAGGTAAGGCACCCCAGCCAAGAATCAAACCAAAGAACATGTAGCTGTCAGGCAACACTGCTACCACTGCATCAATGCACTACCGGCTTTGCAAGGGCACAAAAATACAGAAACCACAGATTTTATGAAGAACAGAAGCAACCAAGGTCAACAGTCTTTTCATATGGTAATCCATTAGCAGGAATTAAACATTAAAATGCCACCATTTAATGTCAAAGGCAATTAAGACTGCCAACTTACATATTCTTTTTCAGATATCTGTGGATGAACATGAAGACATTGTGTACCATCTCATTAGGAGTTGGTCTACTCCTAGTGAGGAAGGTTTTAGTTTGTTGAGTAGTTTGTATATATAGCTTGTTTAAACTGATTTACTAGAGATCCCAACTCTCATCCCAAAGGTAAAAAAACATTAAAATAAACCCTACAAAACATTAGCTGTAATCATTTTTGTAGGGGGTCTTCACTCCTAATGTAGAGGGTTTTACCCTCACACACTTACTTACATATATTAAATCTGAGATCACACATCTGAGAACAAAGGAACTTTTTTTTAATCATACTGTCTTTTCCCTATGTTTGGCAAACAATTGATAATGCATTGTTAGTCATGTCTCTTTGACAAACAGTAAAGAACAACATAAGCAAGAATGTTATGTACTGCAAAAAATTCAGCTGAGATAGTCAGCTCTATGGGGTAATGGTTATAAAGCCCCGACTATGTTACAGGTAACCCGAGAGACATTAGAGACGTTAGTGTCTCAGGTGCCTGGAGGAGATGCCCAGGGAGAGTGGGAGTAAGTGCTGCTGTCATCATGCCTGTACTGGGGGAAGGTGATTGTGGCTTGCCACTTGGGTGACACTTTGCAAGAGCGCTAGTTGTTCAACCAATGGAGTTTCAAGTTGGCCAAGTTCACACTATCATTGTGCATCTGCAGTAAGTAGCTGAAAGGGAAACTAGCAAGCAGCGGCACCTTTCCTTTTTGGAGGCAGTGATTTTAGGCTTAGAGGAGATACAAAGTCATGAGGTACTGCTCCCATAGGGAGAATGTCGACTGCCTCCCAGGACCAGCAAGCTGGCCTGCTCCCTACTGCCTAGTTCTTGCTGGGAAATGGAAGACTGACATGAATTTATGGGCAGGAATGAATATGACATAAGGCTCTGAACTAGTCCAGAATTACCTGGCTTCTGCTCTATGTATGGGTCAGTTGGGCAAGGAATCAGTAACCATCGGTAAAGGTCTTGGGGGAGGGGGCACAAAAAAAATAAAAAAATTGATTGCACAGCACATAAGCAACTTGCACAGCACATGAACAGTGCATGTAATTTTGTTTTGGTCAGTAAATAACCATACTTATATCTCCAAAGCAAATAAACTGTTTTTACATTTGTGGTAAAACATTGCATGAAAGATATTCAGATTGTGTTTAATGTGTGCTGTCAGTTATAAAGAAGAGGGCAGAGGTTTCTTAAAATTTTGTTTGACAACTCATAATTATCAGCAGTGTTTTTTTTATTTATAAACTGGTAGAACTGGTTTTAAATAAACTAAAGTACTGCTTTAGTTTTTTTTATAACTAATCTTTTAAATACTAAAACACACACGCACATCTGTTAAATACTAAAACACACACGCACACACCTACCTCTCCCTTCTACATTCATCTGGCGCATCCACAGTCCAAACGTCCTCTGCAATTCAAATCCCCGGTAGGCGCGCAAAAGGCAAAAGACGTAAACCAACGATCGCACAGACATAGAAGACGAAAACAGGTCGCAAAGACCTGTTGTGTCTGTGCAACTGGAAAGGATGCAAAGGGCATTCTTAAAGGGGAACGCCGTTTAAAAAAAAAAAAACGAAAAAAAGTTTTTGTTTTTTTTTTAATTAAAATAAAATTAAATTCTCAGCCAGCCGGTTCCAGGGGGGTGGGCGCCCTTGGTCATCATTTATCTCTACTCTTCCCTCATTAGACCAATCATAGAGTATAATGCCCCATTTGGCATGTACCTCGCTAGTCACCGGCAGCAGCTGGAGAGGCCACAAAAGTACTTCATGAAGAGGATCCTAGGCCTTAAACAAAAAAAAAAAAAAAAACTCCAGCTATTCTCTATCTCATATCGTCTACTAAGAGGCAATCTCTGCTTGACTTACAAAACCATGTCTGACCCAGCTCTGTTAGAAATGCTAAAGCTAAAGAAATTCCAATCCCTCTGCACCACACACTCCAGGGACCTCAATCTCATTACCACAATCAACAGGACATGCTGGAGGGATAGGTTCATAACCCAGAGACTGCTCATGCTCAGGAATAGACTTCCCATACATGTCAAGCAGAGCACCTCACTGGCCCTCTTCAAGAGAAATCTTGATGAGTGGATGGGAAATAGAAAGTTCACCTTGGGGATCACTCCAGTGGCTCTACTTGATAGAGGCACTGAGAACTAACTTCAGGTGGCATAATGCCAGGGCACTTCTATGGGCTAGGCAATGTAAAGGCTCCAGGGCCATTAGCCTAGTACACACCTATGAACCTATGAACCTATGCTGACCAGCTGACTCTTTATGGCATTTCCAAAATTAAGATGTTTACATTTACAGTCAGGTTTAATTTTATTATACATTTATATATCAAACTTCATCCAAACTCAACAAACTTTACTAAAACTAAAATTAAGTACTTCTGTTGCTACCTTTCACTCTATAACACCCAAATCCTCTCAACAACTATATTACTATCAGGTGATATTCATCCTAATCCCAGCCCAACGTCTTCCTCTTCAACCAATAACTTTACTTCCCTACACTCAGGGCATTCTACACCTCCTAAAAAACATATATCTTATTACTCTATGAATATCAGAAGTGTACTAAATAAAATCAGTGAATTCCATGCCTGGATGGCAAATCACTCCCCAGATTTTATCACCCTTACTTGGCTAAAGCCTCAAATTCCTGATAGAGACATTCTACCTCCTGGATATATCATACTATGACTTGACCGCCAAAAGAGAAAAGGGGGAGGAGTGGCTATTGTCTACTCCAACCAGCTTACTCTCACACTGCTAGACAAACTAAACCTATCCTTTCTGCCTCCTGAAATACTGACTGATAAACTTAAACTTAACAGTCATATAACCATCACTGTAGTAGCAATCTATATTCCTCCATGGGACAACATCCCCTTACTGGAGAATATTCTTGCCTCACACAACACATACACAATGAAATCATACTACTTGGTGATGTAAACATAAACTGGTTATCCCTCTGCTCTCCACACTATAGTTTATCTATTAGCTTGCATGGTTTTACACAACTTATCTCTACACTGACCCATGCAAACAAACCCTACAACTCTAGCTCTCTCGTTGACTGGATATTAGTCTCCAACCCACTTAAATACCATAACCCTACATGACTCCTTAAGTGATCACTCTCCAGTAAAAGTTCTCAGATTCAGTTCACATTCCCCCAGGCCACATAGATACATTACATGTCGCAGCTTATCAAACTTCCACCTAGATATTTTAATAGACTCCTCTCTAAGATTACTGGTCTTTTCTGAACCAAATACCATTAGATGAGGCTATACACTCATTTAACTCCACCTTCCTAAATATCCTAAACTCACTTGCACCCATCCACATAATACAAATAAAACTAATATATCCCCTTGGTTAGCAAACACTACCAGAAATGTGATGAAATCCAGGGATAGGATATGGAAAACATGGATAAAAACTAAGCTACCCATCCACCTGCAAAAATATAAGGAACTTAGAAATCAGACAAAAAAAAACAAATAAATAAAGGCAAAAAAAGATTTCTATGGCACCCCCCCCCCCCCAAAATCACAAAAATCAAATTCTTCCAAATTTTGGCATGCAATTAATAAAATTTTCCATCCTGGCAACCGCTTATCTCTTAACTCTTGCCCAACTAATACTCCACAATAAACTGCAGCTGTTTTCAATTCCCACTTCAATAATCCATTAAGACGATGTTACCTTCTGACTCCTCCACCACAAACACTGTAATCTCTTCACACCCTTCCCCTACTCTAAACTCCACTACAACTTTTTCCTTAAAACCTGTTCCTACCAACTACATTAAATCCCTACTTTGTAAATTAAAGCCCTGCTCTACTTCTGCTGACAATATTCCTTCCTACTTCCTTCAAGTAGGAGCAAACACTCTGACTATTCCTGTATCTGTCCTAATAAATCACTCCATCTCGGAATCAAAAGTTCCCTCCATCTGGAAAGAATGCTATACTCTACCCATACATAAATGAGGTAACTCCACAGAAATTGCTAATTTCAGACCTATTGCTATCCTCTCACCCCTCTCAAAAAATTTAGAAAAATGCATACACAAACAAATCATGCAATACTTATTGCAAGAAAATCTACCTACTCCCACACAACATGACTTTCGCCCAAAACACAGTACCACTACTGCTTTTCTATCCTTCATCAACTCTATTTCTGTAGCCAGAGATAACAACAAACTTGTCTCATGTTTGCTCCTTGATCTTTCAAAGGCTTTCAACACAGTCTCCCACCCTCTCCTTCTGAACAAATTAACTAACCTCAACTTCCTATCTCTACTATTGTCTGGTTTTCTAGCTATCTCTCTGATCGACAACAATCAGTAAAGTGGCTCTCTGCTCTCTCATCCCCTCTGTCTGTTAATACTGGTGTTCCCCCAAGGTTCTATTCTTGGTCCATTACTCTTCAATATCTTTACTAACCTACTCTACCTTCCTGGTCTCAGTCATCACGGGTCCAATATGTGATGACTCTACACTTATCTCTGTTGCAGACACTCCCACAGAACTCATGTCATTTACTCAATTTTCCTTTAACTCTGTTGAAACTTGGCTCTCCAAAAACCAGCTTATACTAAACCTTAAAAAAACAAAAACTATTACTTTTTCTTCCCAAAAACGTAAACAACCTTAAATCCACATTCTCCATACTTTCTTTAAACAGCATACCTATCACAGTTGAACCTTCTACTAAACTTCTAGGTGTCATAATTGAGGACCAACTAAAATTTGATCTACATGTAAAAAATTGCATTAGAAAAAAACACCAAAAACTCGGCCTTCTATACTGAAACAAGAAATTCCTCACCAACAAAGCAAAAATATACCTCACCCATGCTTACCTATTACCAAGTTTATTATATAGCTCACAGATTCTCACTAACATCAACTGATCACTACTAACTAAATTAGAATCTACCTATAACAAAGTGGCCATATTTGTGGAAAACCTACATTATAAATCTCACCACTGTCTCTCACTAAAAACTTGAATTGGCTTGAATTTCCTCATCAGCTTCTAATTATCCATTCCATATTACATCAACCATCATACTGGCCCAACCTATCGACACTAATCTCCTACTGTACTCCTCTTAGGACTCCCAGAAGCTCTGGCCAAGACCTACTACAAATACATCAACCTAAAAACAAAATAGGTTGCAACCTTTATAGTAAAATCCATCCATATCTTGGAATAAACTCCCACAGGAAATTTGGTCCCTCACCAAGACTAATGAATTTAAATCTGCGACAAAAAAATACCTGAAATGTCAATGGACTTGCCACTGTACTCATCCTCCATAATCTGTAGACCTATCCTATTATTATCCACTTGCCTGTCACTATACAGCATTAAATTCCATTACCGATACACATATCTCTCCTCTCAATCCACCCATATAATAACTCTCAACACACTACTATTACCATTTCTTTCTGCATCTTCCTGAGCTATAATAACTCAAACTGAGCATCTTCTAAACAAATACTTAGGTCATGCACAGTCTAAACACTGTATTATTATAATTTATTGTCGGTATCGTCTTTGTGTTTTTGTACATATATTATGAATGTTTCTTTTTACAAACCTGTATTTCACTGTACATATCTGATTTTTTTTCTGTATACATCAATAATACTATATACTTTATTACTATAATTATCTGTATTAATACTAACGTGTTATTGAAGCATTTATCCTCGGGCCTCAGCAGAAAAAGGGCTATCAGCTCAGAAGGTCAAACCCAGTCAACAAATGTAAAATAAATAAATAATAAATAAATACCCACAATTTAAATAAAGTAGGCAAATTATTTGAATACACTATCAAGCACACAACTGACCAGTACTCACCAATATAATAAGTAATTGAGAAGTATGTTTCTGTGGAAGACTGATCCCTATAACCTTACATCTATCCACTAAGGCCACCAATATCCCACTTGTAAGTAAATCCAAAGCCATGAGACAGGGCACCCTCAACAAGATGTTTTCTAATTCCTCAAGTTGTGGCATCTTATCCATCAGCATCCATCAGGTACAATACAATGTTAAAAAGCAAATAGTGATAGTACTAGCAAAGGTAGTTTTGAAGTAGGAAAGAAAAAATCAAATGTACCCTTGGATAGAACATCGGACCATGGCTTCCCCCATACAGCCCCTTTCCCAATTGCATCACAATGGAGAGGTGGGGGGAGGGGGAGAGAACGGTCAATGAGCAGAGGCCGACAGATAAAGAGGCCAGCAGACCATCCACAGCCAGGACCTACTATAAAGAAATTATGGCAAGGGAGCAAGAATCATTAATTTGGAATATATCCAAGAAAACATTTTCCTTGGATGAATGTTATGTATTAGAGAAAGGTACTACATTCATTCCTTCTCAGAAAAGTGATATTACTAATAATATTAGTAATATCAAGTTATAACAGTGCAGTAAATGACCCCACACAAGAGTGCTAGGTCAAGGACAGAAAATATGTAAGTTTTAAGAAAAAAACGATTTAAAATTAAGTGCAAACAGGAAATTCAGCAAACAGCTTTTGGTTGTGCTCTAAATACAGCTACTAATACAGAAATCAAGTTTAGTCCCTCACCAAGACTAATGAATTTAAATCTGCGACAAAAAAATACCTGAAATGTCATTGGACTTGCCACTGTACTCATCCTCCATAATCTGTAGACCTATCCTATTATTATCCACTTGTCTGTCACTATACAGCATTAAATTCCATTACCGATACACATATCTCTCCTCTCAATCCACCCATATAATAACTCTCAACACACTTCTATTACCATTTCTTTCTGCATCTTCCTGAGCTATAATAACTCAAACTGAGCATCTTCTAAACAAATACTTAGGTCATGCACAGTCTAAACACTGTATTATTATAATTTATTGCCTGTATCGTCTTTGTGTTTTTGTACATATTATATTATGAATGTTTCTTTTTACAAACCTGTATTTCACTGTACATATCTGATTTTTTTTCTGTATACATCAATAATACTATTTACTTTATTACTATAATTACCTGTATTAATACTAATGTGTTATTGAAGCATTTATCCTCAGGCCTCGGCAGAAAAAGGGCTATCAGCTCAGAAGGTCAAACCCAGTCAACAAATGTAAAATAAATAAATAATAAATAAATACCCACAATTTAAATAAAGTAGGCAAATTATTTGAATACACTAACAGGCACACAACTGACCAGTACTCACCAATATAATAAGTAATTGAGAAGTATGTTTCTGTGGAAGACTGATCCCTATAACCTTACATCTGTCCACTAAGGCCACCAATATCCCACTTGTAAGTAAATCCAAAGCCATGAGACAGGGCACCCTCAACAAGACGTTTTCTAATTCCTCAAGTTGTGGCATCTTATCCATCAGCATCCATCAGGTACAATACAATGTTAAAAAGCTATTTTTTCTTCAGGGAACATCAAGAAGAGTACATAAGGGGCTTCTTATCTGGTATGCCATCTGTCCCAAATCCACAGCAACCATGAGTAATACAAGAAACGTCATTCCTCAGACAGGGCACTTTATAATAGGACTACACAAACTGGTGAGGGCAACCCTGTGACACAGCATAAATCACCAGTTCACACTAAACCAATAATCAGGGAAGAAGGAAGGACCAAGAAACAACACTTAATAACTAACTGCCAAAATGGCAGTGCAGAGGTTAGAATGCACAACGACGGATAAATGGGTAAAGGGGCAGGGTGGACATGGCTTTAGTTAACTATATACATAGACACACACATGCAAGGAAGGAAATATCTCAAAAACATTTGCTTTAACAATTATGAGTGGAGAAAAAGGCAATTAAGTACACAGAAAATCACCAGCATCACAAGTATCTGGAGTAAGGGATCTCTGAAGTACAGGCTGACAAAATCTGAAATGTAGAAAGGATATAACATCAAATCACAATAAAATTATGAGCCTAAAAGGGGGTTTTAGCATGTACTGGTAATGGACTGCACCATGAATCTAGGCAAAATACATGCAACACTGATTAAACTGTTAACAATGAATGCTATCTCCTTATGAACACAATTCTGTCTGGTCAGTGCTGACAAGAAACAGCCTGCCAGTGCCATCTATGCCTGTTGCCCAAATTATTTTAACCAGTTTTACCCTTCATGTTACCCTATTATTTTGAGTCCAAAACCATGAAATGCCGAGGAATTCGGTACAGTTGAGAGGTATGTAGACTACATTATCTGTAAAATATGTTGCAAAACAATGAAATTTATAGTCCTTGTTATTAACTGTATGAACAAAATCATAATAGTTTCATAGGTTCATAAGTGTGTACTAGGCTAATGGCCCTGGAACCTTTATAAGCCTAGCTCATAGAAGTGCCCTGGCATCATGCCACCCAATGTTAGTTCCCAGTGCCTCTATCAATTAGAGCCACTGGAGTGATCCCCAGGGTATACTTTCTATTTCCCATCCACTCATCAAGATTTCTCTTGAAGAGAGCCAGTGAGGTGCTCTGCTTGACATGTATGGGAAGTCTGTTACAGAGCATAGGCAGTCTCTGGGTTATGAACCTGTCCCTACAGCATGTTCTGTTGATTGTGGTAATGAGGTTGAGGTCTCTGGAGCATGTGGTGTGAAGGGATTGGGATTTCCTTAGATGTAGCATTTCTAACAGAGCTGGATCAGACATGGCTTTGTAAGTCAAGCAGAGATCACCTCTTAGTAGACGATATGAGACAGAGAATAGCTGGAGTTTTTTGAGTCTGTCCATGTAGGACATGTGTTTATGGCTTAGGATGCTACTCATGAGGTATTTTGTTGTCTCTCCAGCTGTTGCAGGTGTCTAGTGAGGTACATGCAAATGGGGCATTATAATCTATGATTGGTCTAATGAGGGAAGAGTAGAGAGAAATGATGACCTCTTTCTATCTGGATGCAAAAGCCTTGGTAATGAGATGTGCCACATAGAAGGACTTTCTGACCACTGTGGCAATGTGGTGGTCGAAGGAGAGGTTGCTGTCAACTTGTGTCCCCAGATCTCTTATAACGCCTTCAGTTTTCAGTGGCCTCTCATTGATGTGGCAATTAGTGGGAACTGAGTTTTTCCCAAAGGGGATGATGATGCATTTTTTGGCATTAAGCTAAAGGTCATGGTTTCAACACCAGTCATTGGTCTCAGTGAGGCCTTTCTCTAGGATGTCTGTATCACGTGGGGAGTTAATAATGGCTCCCAGCTTGCAGTTGTCTGTGAACCTGGTCATCCAGAGAGTCCCTCCGTGTTGGCCTGGACTTCTGAGAAGTAGATGCCAAACAGGAGAGGACACAGGACTGATCCCTGTGGTACTCCACTCATGACTGGTCGCCAGTCTGACTTGGAGTCCACTACTTGCACACTGTGGGTTCTATCTGTGAGCCAATTTGCAACCCACTTAATGATATAGGGGTTGATGCCTAGATTGGTGAGTTTATTAATAATTCCTGAGTGAGGAATGGTATCAAAGGCCTTGGCCAGATCGAAGTAGGCTGTATGAACTGGCTTACCTTTATCCACAGCTCTGGTGACTGACTCAAAGAAGTCAACCAGGCTGAGCAAGCATGATCTACCTTTCATAAAACCAAATTGCATGGGATCTAGTTTGGAGATTCCTTATATCCTTGTTAATTAGGTCCATGATGATGCACTCCATAGCATTACATATCAGACTTGTCAGGCTAATGGGGCAATAATTTCCAGGGTCTGCAGTCACTCCTCCTTTATGGACAGGGATGACTGTAGCAATGCGCCATTCGGTAGGGACAAAGCCTGAGGTGAGGCTGTGAATGAACAGGGCACACAGATGTGGTCCAGTTCACTTTGTAATTCATGTAGAACACAGCCAGGGATATTGTTGGGTCCCATGGAAGCTGAATTCTTGGGCTTGGACAATGCAGCTTTAATCTGTGCTGCAGTAATGCTGGGTGCCTGGCATTCTTCCGGTATTGAGATTGGTCCTTTAGGAGGGGAGAGAGGGGTAAAGCTGGCACTAAATTTCTCGACCAGTATGTTGGCAATATCTATTGGCTCAGTATAGGAGGTATGATTGTGCAGTAACTCAGAGCAAATCTGGGTATTGCCGTGGAGATTCTTGATATAACTATAGAAGACTTTGTGGTTGTTTTTAGTATCTGCCTCAATTCTGCCTTCATAGCTGGCTTTGGAGGTTTTGGTGAGGGATTTCAACTTTTTGTTGAGGCTAATAAGGGAGTTCTTCCAGTCTTGGGACTTCACCTTTTTCTGCAACAGTTTCTTCTTTCTGTTGTAGAGTTTATTAATGGCAGGGGACCATCAGATCGGCTTCCTTTTGTGGAGGAGAGTGTCTTGGTTCTGTTGGGTATGGCTAGTTTCATGCATTTTTGTGCATGTTCGTACAGTGCATTGGTGTATGATTCGGCAGTCATGCAGATATTTTCCATTGGCATGGGTGCCTTGAAGGTAACCACCTCTGTTTTTAGGAGTCCAAAGTCAGCTTTGGAGAAGTTTTTCATGTTGGATACCTTTGCGCGGGGTGTGGGTGAGATGTGGATTTCCATGGTGATTAGTTTGTGGTCGGATCTAACCAGGGAGGAACTGACTACTGGTGTAGGGCAATGGTTACCCATGTTAGTAATAACCAGGTCAAGGATGGTGCTTCCTCTAGTGGGGGTAAAAATGAGCTGGTCCAGGGCATTGGAATTGACGAATTCCAGGAAGCATTCGGCCAGTGCATTGGTGCATGAGTAGTTTTTCCAGTTGATGGAGGGGTAGTTGAAGTCACCTAGTATGAGAGTGTTCAGTTGGATCTTAATAGTTTCAGGGTGCTTAGGAATGTGGCGTGAGAGTCTTGGGACATGGTTAGGGACCTACCCAATGTTAGTTGTACGTGGAGTATCTCAGATGCGTTATGCTGGGCTACTAGTCTGGAGGTGTGCATATCCTTTATGAATATGGAGACACCACCACCTTTGGAGCTTCAGTCCATGTTCTGGGGCCGAAAGGTGTGGCATGAGTTATAGCCTAGTAGTACAGGGATGCTTTCTGCTGCTTTAAACCAGGTCTCTGTTACAGCGCAAATGTCAATGTTTTTCATTTTGAGAAGTGCTTCAAGTGAGTGCATCTTGAGATTTAGCATTGAGTAGCATGACCCTTAAATTGCATTTATTTATAGCTGTTATGGTGGTAATTTGGTCTTTGGAACACCGCCTAAAAAAGGCACTGTGGGGTGGCAAGAGCCTTGACCAATGTATCCGGAAGCCCAGAGGAGACAGATACAGGACATCTCTGGCAAAGCATTGAGGTCTGTCAATCATGTCATCCCAGGCAGATAGATACTGAATCCCCTTAGAATGACACCAGAAACTTAGCCAATTGTTGAAAGCAATCATTTTCTGCTTCTACTGTGGTATCATTCTTGGTGATTTTAAGATGCTGCTCAGGGCTAGGGTCATACCCGCCTGGGCCACATAATCCGAGAGCTCCACTATGTCTCTTTTCATGTAGTCCAGGGAGGTGTGTCTCAGGTCATTCACACCCACATGGACAATGACAGAGTCATACTTGTACTTATTGAGGAGTGACCTGAGTGCATATGTTATGTGTCAGATTGTGGCACCTGACAGACAGCTGACTGTTACCTTCTCATTAATCATCCTAGTGAGTGGGACATCAGTCTGCCTCACTATTGAGTCACCTATGATTATTTTATTGGGCAAGCTGTTTTGCCTTAGGGGCTTAGGTTGAGGGGCACACTGTGTAGGCGAGCTATGTGTCTTGTGGTTTGTGCTGTGTTGTGGTCGAGTGCATTTCTGCCTTGGAGGTCTCTGCTGTTTGGGTAGATTTCTATTGAGAGCCTCCATGAAGGTGGGCTTGTGGTTTGTGTTTTTATGTGAGGGTTGTGATGGTGGGTGTTCTGAAGGGCTATGTGTTCCATGTGGTGTGGTGCAGGTGTTGACCTTCTCCTCTCGACCAGCTATTCCAGTCTTGGCTGGAGAGTGCATGGCTTCCAATTTGGAGATGTAAGCGCATCTCTCACAAGTCTGAGTGTTGGGAGGTAAGAGGAGAGGGTTGTCCGTGTACATGAGGCAGTTGCTATACTGCCTCAGAATGCCCAAGTTCACCAGGTTGATAGGAGAAAGCACAGGAAACTGACCTTTAGACATGCCAGGAGGGATGGTCATCATTACTAAGTACTGAAGCTGTTTCCTTATAGGACGTCTAGTGCTGATAGCACTTATGTGTGCTACAATAACTGCTACAAAAAGCCTGATGAAGTGCTAGATAAATAAGCTAATTAAAGTGCAAGAGAGAAGAGATCTAGCAAGATCTAAGGGAAAAATTGAAGAGCAGACTTTCTGGCATTGGTAATATACTTTAAATGCAGTGCAAATACAGTTGAAATAAATGCAGTTAAATGAAAAAAACAACTTAAATCAAGTGCAGAAAGCAGTATAATCAGAAAAAATCAAAATGGAGGCATTTAAAGTCTCTCTTTCGCCTTTCTGTTGTTCTTGTAGCCTGCAGGATGCCAAAACAAGATCCATGGAGCTTAAGCAAACGTAAACCTGCACAAACATGGGCTTTTAAACCAGAAAGTTGAAAGGGATAGAAAAACTGCCCAAACAGTCAATAAACTACAATTTCAGAGCCAGCAACCACTCCTCTTGTGGTAGATAGACTACCTAGTATTTACTACTGCCACTGATAAGCTGGAAGGCTTCCTTCTAACACAAAAAGGTCTGGGGAACTCAGAAACTTACGAAACAGTTCAGGCATAGCCGGCCTTAGGCATAGGCCAACTAAGCGGGCGCCTAGGGCACCGATCTAGCAGGGGCACTTTTTCAGTGTTCATTTGGTGTATGTAGACCAGGATGGGGACACCGAGTGGTTTGGTGAGGGGCGCTGTGGAGCTCTTTTGCCTAGGGCACCAGTTGACCTAAGGCCGCTCCTCAGGATACAGCAAATCTGTATCTGGACTACTCTAGTAACAGGAGAGGCAGACAACAAGCTTAGAACTTTTTTTCCTGCAGAAAAAAACAGTTAACTTGTAGCTGAAATACACCAAAAAGGGTTTAAAGCTGAGCAGTTGAAGCTCTGAATGCTGAAGACCTGTTTTTAGACTATGCTACTCAATTTTAAGGAAGAACTTGGTGAGAAAAAAAAACTCACAGTGAAGCACAGATTAATCACTTACAGTCAAGAGAATAGCACTTGCAGTATGAAAAAAACAGTTAAACAGCAATGAAATGCAGTAAAATGCAGTCAAACAGTAATGAATTGCAGTACATAGCAATGAAATATAGTTAATCAGTAGATTGCTTTGAAACAGTAGCTCACAAATCACAACAGTAACAGCACTAATAAAGTAGTGATTCAGTAGAATACTGTCATCAATTTAGTGAGGCTACCAGCAAGCAGTAATAAATATGGCAAACAGCAAAATGAAGTAGAAAGAGGTTCAGTTTTTTTTTTTTTTTAGTAGAAAGTGAAGAGACAGAAGATAATGAGATAATTCAATGTTCAGAAGCAAAAAGGATGGGCCTTTACTAAGTTCTCACTATAAACAGTAGAATGAGCTGATGTAATGCGACTGGGGGAGTGTCCAGTACCAACTTTATACCAGAGGTGGGCAACTCAAAGCCACCTAGATTTAAGGCCAGCACAACAAATGGGTGGCTGGGTGGGGGAGAAAACAGTTGTACAGATTACTGAGATATGTTGTAAAACAAAAGTGCAGAAGACATTTGAAAATCAACACTTATCTTTTTCCAGTTTCACAGCAGGCAGAAGGCCAGTCTCTCTGCACCTTTGAACAGTTGAGCAAACAAATATATCTGGTTTAAAACACTGGCTATTAAAGGCAGAGCAACAGAAACCAGCCCAATTATGCAATCAAAAATAACAGTCTATATATATATATATATATATATATATATATATATATATATATATATATATATATATATATATACATTACAAAAAGAACAGTTATACGGGAAAGTTCATTTCTTAGTGGTAGAAAAAATTACCTATTTATTATTTAAATCTTTATAACATAACTGTTCTTTCAGATTTTTACATCTCTAATATAACCCTAGTGTACACCTCAGTACTGCACTTGTGTATGTTGTCTGCATGTGTGTATGCAGATGGATAAGAGGCCCCAGGTGCACAGGTGTGTGTGTGTGTGTGTGTGTGTGTGTGTGTGTGTGTGTGTGTGTGTGTGTGTGTGTGTGTGTGTGTGTGTGTGTGTGTGTGTCTCTGCCTGCCTGGGTGGTTACAGTATGGGCATTACCTAGGGATAGATGGGTAGGTGTATGTGAGTGGGGGGTGAAAGAATGAGTGTGTCTATGAGTAGAGTTGAGTGAGGGGGGTTGTATGCGAGCACCCATGCGTGTGTGTGTGTGTGTGTGTGTGTGTGTGTGTGTGTGTGTGTGTGTGTGTGTGTGTGTGTGTGTGTGTGTGTGTGTGGGTATGAATGTGTTTTGGAGGGGGGTTGTCATATCTTTACACTACCCTAAATTAATAAGCAATTCCTGCATATTGGAGGTGGTGAACACTAAACCCTCTGGATACAGTATATATAGTGTCCTAAGGGCACTTAAAAAGCTAATAGAACATTGTTTTGCAGCATGAAAGATATGTGGCAGAGGAAACATTAAACAAAGGGGAACTGTTTATATAGTGTCCCAAAGACACTTAAAAAGATAACTGAACAATGTTTTACAGCATGAAAGATGTTGAGCAGGGGGAACACTAGACACCAGGAATAATGTTATATCATGCTATGAAGGCACTTGAAAAGATAATAGAACAACATTTTGCAGCATGAAAGATGTGGATGTGGAAACAACAGACACCAGGGCTAATCTATAGTGCTTTGTAAAAAGTATTAAACCCTTTACCCTTGGCACTCACAAACAGCACTTTAGCTGTGTGTAAATCTTCTGCCCTACCACTAAACATTTAGGATTTTACTAAAATATTACCTTAAGTCTTTGAAAATGAAAAAAAAAGTTAAAAGTAAAAAGTGGGATTGTTTCCAATTCTGCACCCTTGCCGCATCAAGCAGCTTGTCAAGCAGGAGCCTTACCCCTTTGTGCTAACTGATAAACAGCCTAACTGGCTATTTTTTATATAACAATAGTAAGTATGAAACTCTAATGTCTGGCATTATTCATTGATTGCAAAGGTCTATGCATTATGAGGGAAAGGGCATGTATAAGGGACAACAGCAATAATGTTTTGTAAAATCAGGGACAGCTGAGAGGGATGGCAGTGTGTCCGTGTGTAGACAGACTTCAGGATAAAAGTAGGAGGAATACTAGATGACACCAGGGAGAATTTTTAAATTATTACTGTTTATTAAAAGTTAGTAGAGCAACAGGGCAAGCATCAAGATGCACTTTTCAAACAATAAGAAGAATGAAGCTTTAATGTTTGCTATTATTGACTGATTATAAGGATGCATCATTTAATTTAATTTAATTTAATTTTAATTAATTTAATTTGATGACAGGAACAAAACTAAGATGATACATCAGAGGCATTCTGTCAATTCATGGATAGGTAAGAGGTACAGAGGTATGTTGTTTTGTGTGTGTGTGTGTGTGTGTGTGTGTGTGTGTGTGTGTGTGTGTGTGTGTGTGTGTGTGTGTGTGTGTGTGTGTGTGGGTGGGTATGTGTATGTCTGAGACTGAATTGGAGGAGTGCCTGTGCCAGTGAGACACACGGGCTGACAGGGGTGCTAACTGCAGGAAGGTGCTGATTTCAACTTGAGTTAATTATGAGCAATTCTGAGACATGCAATTTAGCCATTAATGAGGTCTTTCTTCATTGTAGCTAATGTGTCTCTAATAATCTGCATTTTTCTGCATTGTAGAAACAATCCCTTTTGGCCACGCCTCTCTCCTCCAGTAGTGAGATTCAAACAGCCATTATTCAAAAGTTGGTTCAGTCTACCTTTGACAGTGAAGAAAAAAAAGATTGTAACCTATGGGAAAAAGCACACACAAGATAAATTCATCTCATTCAATACATCCCAAATGAATATTTGGGGGTAAGCACTAGCTGTTATAAATGGTGCATTCCTGAAGTCCAAATCATCATTGTGTAGCAGTGACCAAAATAATCAAGCAGCTTGCAAAATGTATAAATGTTTACAAATGCTTATGACCTAAATCTGTGAAACAGCTGACAAGACAGGCAAAGTTATTAGGACTAGCAATATGAGAGGATGTTTGCAAAGCTATATAACCATATTATGTAAACAAGAAGTTAAATGCACTGTTATTTTCCAGTAATCCAACAAGGTTGCCATTTCCTTTAGACTGCGTTTGAGTGGCCTACAAGATTTAATATCAGCATATGACATAAAAATGTGTAAAAGAAGCATTTTTGTCAAATAGTTTTCATAGAATAGCTGTAATAAATGTATATTCTTGTGTTTTTCAGATGCACCCAGAGATGTAAATATTGAAATACATCCAAACTGGCAGGTGACGGAAGGAAATAAAGTTAAAATGAACTGTGTTGTGAACAGTAGCAATCCAGAAGCTACAGTGACCTGGATGAGAAATAACACAAAGTATTTGGAGACTGACATGCTGTACTTCAGGAATGTCACTAAAAGAGCTGCTGGAGAATACAAGTGCGTTGCTAAAAATTTCCAGGGACAAGCAGAATCAGCAACTGTTATATTAGATATTTTATGTAAGTAGCTACTTAATTATCTAGCAAACTAGCAAAAACTACAAAAAGAACCTGCTAAGTTTGAGTTTTCACTGTGCAATACCCTTTATCTCCTGTAGTAGAGGCCTGTGGCACTTATGCAAATAACAAAATGACATACAGATGTTTCAGCCACATGGCATCTTTCTTTTTTAGGTCTTTATTGATAACAACAGGCCAATAAAATCAATAAAATCAAAAAACACTTTCTGTAGACATGCCATATTTCACTGTTTTTCTGAGCTCATTTTTACAGCATAGGTGGATTGTTTACACACACTTTTGAAACACAGAGCTTTACAATAAGCCTGATATCCCTAGACATTAGGGTGACTGCAGAATATCCCAAATAACATCAAAACCAAGGAATAAAACAGTCACACAAACACCTCATTCAGTAAAGACCCTGCCAAGCTAGAATCTTCACTGTGTTAAACCTCCTGTGGCAAAAGCTCATGAGTTATATGGAGATCAATCCACCCAACACTCTCCCATGAATGCAAATTTTTTAACATCCCTACTTAACCGTTTTTCTTCTGCGTCACTCTCTTTTCCTATCTGATTCCATATCCTGGTTCAGAATAATTTGGCAACATTTACCCAGCCACCTATTTTCCTTCTCACTGCTACTCTCAGTGCTGTCCTAATAGATTACTGCTGTCAGTTTCCACTGCTCTAGTCGCCACTGTGAGTAAATACTACCCAACTGTGTATGTCAGGTTAACGGAGTAATAGTGACACCCTCTTGGTACTTAAACACTGACTTGAGAATAGTATCTAAGATGTAAAAGTACTGATTCCAAGTAATAACATATTGCAGCTTGACCCCCACCCTCTGAAATTCTTAAGGCACCACTATTTTTCTATAAGGCCAGGTTTCTCCACTCCTTATGTATACTGTAATCTACAACCCCGACACCAAGGCACCCCACCAAATGATTCTTATGAATATCTAACTGCAGACATCTTGCAGAGAACAAACAATTAGCATAGTTTTAACATAATTTCTTCTACTATGTAGGTAAACCAGAAAATGAACTCATAAATGATGTAACTCAAAAATAGTATTTTACCAAATTACAATCTACTATCATATTTATCTCTGAATTTTTTGGATGAGAATTTATTTTATTTATTAATTTGCTTGCTTGATCATTTGTTGGTTTGCTTGTCTGAATGCCTGTCTGTATATTTGTATGCTAAAACAAGAAGACCAGACCCAAGTATAGCTTTCATCTATGACCTTGTTATGTAAGTATAATAAAATAACAATATAATAAAATAAATATATACATTACAACCGAGTAACAATAAGTTGCAAGATGTACATAGCTGTGTGGTCAGTAAGACTAATTTCAATCAAAATTTCTTTCGTCCAGATAATCTCCAACTTAATCTATCCCCAGATTATAGTGAATTTGATATTACCAGTGCTTTAGAACCTGTATGCTACATAACACTGCAATCAGTTATGTAACAGTCAGCCTGTTAATAATGCTAGTACTGCATAATTAGAACCAAACATTTACTTTTGAAACATTTACTAGTTTTGTATCAATTTCCCTGCACAATGCCTCCAGATACCTATTAATACAATTAGCAAACATATTGCACTGATCAACAGACGCATTAAAATCTTTTGTCCACAGGTTATAGTTATCAGTCACTGTACTTCAGCTTCATAAAGATGGAAAGTCTCACTCCTTCACCAACACCATAAGAATTTTATGACCTAGTTTATCTGAGACACCTAAAAATGCATTTATCAGTGATTTCTTTCTCACCTTAATTTTTATTTTTCATTTATAGGCAGGGATTCACTAATCCTCCGTGTAAGACTAAATAAGTCTTACACGGAAGCTGCAGCCTAAGATGAAGATGTCAGCACACCATGCATATTCATGAGGGCACGCTGACTCAACTCTAAGGCTAACATGGAGCGTGCACGAGTGCAGGGGGCGTGTTGGACTGCCGAGCAGTCCAAATATCCACGCCCCTGCAAGTGCCTAAATCTGCAAATGTCAACTGACATGAGCGAGTCCGCTCAAATGTGTATATACCCAACACTACACTCCCCCACATTCTAAACCCCTGCACAATTATAAAATGTAAAACTTTTAGGTTTTTTTTTTTATTATTCCCGATATAGCTGCCCGTATTTGTGCGTGTTTCCGCGGGTGTGCCCATTGCTTAGCTACAGTTAGCAGTTTAGACATCGAAGAGGATAATAAACTACTTATATGCAAATTAAGCCAAATAGCAATAGCATAGTGGTAGAGCCTTCACACAAAGAGGAGGCATTCTCGGTTCAAGTCCCACCACTCCCCTTTCTATTTTCTGAAGGAAATCTGTGCATAAAAATAATTCCTGACATTTACCTTTTTAATTTTAGTAAAAAGCATTGAAATGGCCTATGTAGTAGTGAACGATATTTTATATATATATATAAGAAGGTGAAATGGTCATGCATACCGATGAATGCATAAGTAACGTATCTTAAGCGATGTGAAGCACTGCTAAGCAAAGTTTACCAGTATTAATCACATTTAAGTATAATTGCTCATAACTTAGCACTGCTTTAACTAGTGCAAGGGCTTTGCGTGGAGCTGCGCATCGCGCCAACTAGCGCAAACAAAACATGTTTGCACGGAGCTGTGCACTGCGCTAACTAGCGCAAAGTCGGGCAACATAGAGCAACGTCAGGCAATGTTGGGCAAAGTTGAGCAAAGTCGCCTAAACACAGTCATACCTCCTAGCCAGTCTGGCCAGTAGTAAAATAAAAAGCAATGACAGGCCTCGAACCCGGGATACTGTGCACCATAATCACAGTACTAAACCACTAAGCCATGACAGCGTTTCATATGGATGCACTTCCAACACACACATACATATTAATGGAAGTTTACCCATTGCTAAGCAGGTTTGCTTTTAGCTGAGATTTTTCAAAACCGGCCAATCACAAATAAGTGCGGGAAATGAGGCATATTTAAGCTCCATAGGCAGGAATACTTGCCATAACTGGTTGTAGCTCCCATCTGCAGTCAGCATGGCTGGTGTTGGAGAGGGCTCTCATTTTTGAGCGCAATGGTGGGGCATTGAGGAGTCAAAAGTAATGGTTTGGTTCCTCGTCCATCATCATGATGCGAGACTCCTCCAGGGCCAGTTTCAAGGCACTGAATACAAAGCAGAAGCCTGGAACCGTCTAGCACATGATCTCACCAGTGCCACAGGCATCCCTCGGACTGGTGAGCAGGTCAGACACCACTACTCAGACCTGAAGAGACGCAAGGAGGACCGACTGAACCAGTGGATACAGGAGGCCCGTGATATGGAAAATGCTCCTCTACTGAATAGGTAGCCATGGAATGAAGTATGTAAGAATTGCTATTGTAGTCTATATTATGGATAGGTATGTCTCAATATCCCTTCATTTACTTCACAGCTGCAGGTGTCTGTGCTGCGAATCAGCAAGCCTATGCAGATAGGCTGCTAAGGCTGCACCACCAGGCAGGTTAGCAATTATTCTGCATGTATTGTTATATAAAATAAGTGAGAGAAACTAAAAAAGAGTGTTGTAGCCCAATAATAAAGGTATAATAAGTCTTGAATAACTTCTCTGCATGTAGTGTTATATAAAATAAGTGAGACAGCCTGAAAAACAGTGTTGTAACCCATTAATAAAGGTATAATACGTCTTGAATAAAAGTCTTCTGCATGCACCGATATATCAAATAAATGAGAGAGCCACTAGAAAAGTGTGTAATGTAATTACTAAAGGTATAATTCCTGGAATGTGTCCGTGTCACTTTCTTAGATATGTTGTTGTACCCTTGCATTATAGAAATAGTACTGTTGTATTAAGTGCTGTCAACCCACACTTGGGTAGGCCCATAGAAAGTGGATGAAGGAAGTGCCAGTAGCTGTTAAGCATATATACAGTCCTCAACTGTCAGTTCATGGCTGGCATGTACAGGTTAATCTGGCACACGAGTAGCTTGTTATTGTGTTCCCCAGAAATGTCAGTGTGCTGCTAGAAATGTAGGGGGCTGTTAAAATATAACTGATAATGTCACCTGAACACATCCAGATATGTAGATATATAAATATAAATGAAATATATAAATACGTAGCAGTAACATCTGCATCCTGGACAGTTTGTATGTCAGATGCAGGTCAGGTATATAAAGAACTAGCAAAACACATTTCACAATTTAACAGACATTGCCTAGTGTAATAATACATGTAGGGGATATATACCTGCAGTCAATAGGAATGTAGTGTAAACTATAAGTATATATACGTTGTTAATGGAGGTATCTTTTTCCACCCTACTGTACGTGCATAAACAATGCAATTCCACACCTCAATGGGTATGTCTAATCTCAAAACATTTGTTGGGACATATGTCCTATTGGTTTATAAATATCTGCATTTACTTTGATGCATGTGCCCTGTTCACATACCACAATCTTGGTGGCCTGTTGCCACCAATCAATCCTGCATGCTGTTGGAATGTCCACTGTTGTTCTATATATGCATGTCTTATGCTTGCTGTTCAACTGTTGGAACTCTGGTGTGTTGGGTGAATGGGAATACTACTGCATGCTGTTAAAACTAATTTGGAATGCTGTTGGCTGTTACTAACCCATATTGTCATTAAATCCTCCTAAACATAGAACGTATGCAAAGGCCAGTCCCAGCGGACCCACCTGTCCCACCTCAGCTGGCGATGGCACCTGGCACCAGCAGGTCTGGTGCCCAGCCCATGACCTCCTCCTCTGTTGGCCCTGTGCCACCTTCGGGTGGAAGCACTGCAGGGGATGGGGCTCGCCCCCCCCAGTGCAAGCGTGGCCAGAGGAGGGCCACCTATCACCCTCCGAACGGTCCAGGCTGTGGTGCGTAGGGAGATCGAGCGTTCAGTCGCTGATCCTCTACGCCAGCGCGAGGCATGAGTGGCGTGACTCATGGGTGAGCCTGTCCTCCTATGCAGCCCCCAGCACAGCTACCCTCTGGGCTGTGAAGGTGCAGTGGTGACTGCCCATGTGTGGGGATCTCAGTTCCACTGTTGCCATCTGTGGGCTTATGGGCTTGCGATTTCCAAACATCCTTCCCCGTCAATGGTGTTCACCCACCACATGTGTCATATTCCACCCCTGTATGCATCTTGTTTGTCTTGTCTGTTTACCTCCCCAAACTACCTCCCCAAATATACCTACTTCCTCTACCCCACATTCCACTCTCACCTGAAAAAAAAAGGGCAATCTGCTCCCACAAAAAAATTACGGCCCATACATAGCTGCCCATTTTGCACACATGTCCGCTGGACACATAAACTGATATTTAATTGGCAGTACAACATACTTTTTTGTCCTCACCCCTCTCTCAGAGGTGGAAGGTTTCATTTCCCTCCAAATTTCTAGCATATGCACAGCTGTTGCTGTTAAAGAAATGGGCAGCTATGGACCTTCCCTACACCCATCCTGCACATCCCGAGCTGTTTTCCCATATTGTCTTTCCCTCTTTGTGCCCCTTTTTCACCACTTTCCTATCTCCCCATTTTTTTCTTTCAAAGAAATGAGCGCGGGGGTTAGCGGGAGTAAGCACTTTTAAGCAGTAGTTAGTGGGTTTGCGCGAGTGTGCGCTTGTGTGCGCTTAGCTACGTATTGCTAAGCTTCATGCAAACCCGCGCAAACCCGCTTACAAATGCTTAAAAGTGCCTTAGTCACTCTGCATGTGAGGACCCTTGTTCTACTCAGCAGCAAAATAAAACACGTCTGTCAGTCTCGAACCCCGTACCTTGGACACACTAGACTGCATGAAGTAACACTAAGCCACAGTACATATACAGCAGGTTGTTGCTGAAATAGATATATCATGCATCAGAATGAGTGAATGAAAGGAAAGATAGGAATGCCATAACACAAAACCTGTTCTGTGGAACTTTATCAGCAGTTGTTGTGGAATTGCATTACATGACTGCGATAACAGAACCAGCCATTCTAGCAGTAAATAATGTTACAGCAGCACTTTACAACCCCCACACAGTATTATAGCAGGACAATCCCCACCCAAATGTACAATATACCTGTGTGTTCAGGGTCCACCAAGGATGTAGGTAGGCATACTCAGTCCTGGAACTGTCCAGTTTTCTTGGGCATCCTGTGCTAATGTCAACAATAAAAAAGTACAAACTGTGCAGAAGTGAGTACATTAATATTCACAGTATAGCAGTTCGCAAACAGTTCATGTGCCAAATGAATACATCTCAATAACTACTTATGTATGGCAGTTAATTGTATAAGTGGAAAAGATACTACATACTCCCATGTATCTTGTGTTAGCATTTGTAGAGGTGAGTACAATTCTACACTGACAACTGTGTACTGGAAGTGGCAACATTCAGGTCTGAGTACAACATTCAAATCACTGGCTACACCCCTAGCTTCAGATATAAGAAGTATACCAACCTTCTGACTTACACAACGGTGTCCACAGCAAACAAGCATGGGCCCCACTTTGGAAAGCTGAAAGGGCTACGCCTACCTGAGTTAGCAATTTATTAGCATTGGGCTGCTATGACAGTGAGTACTGCAATTACCACACAGCAGGCTGCATGCAATTACCAAATGGTGGCCACCAATTGGTGCAGAGGCCATCACTGCACATGTGCAGATACCGATAAAAGCAGGCTGTACTTGCTGTCCACACATGCAATCATTTCATTGCAGCTATGGAGAGAGAGAGAGAGAGAGAGAGAGAGAGAGAGAGAGAGAGACACAGACAGACAGACTGACATCTACATCAACAGCAACAGCAACAGCAAAAAAAAAAAATATTAAAAAAAAAAAACACACGGAACTGAAAAATGCAAGCACATACAAAGGAAAGGTATGTAACAGATATGTATTTACTGGCATGTAGTAGATGTTTTTGAAGAGTGCTCTACATACTTTGAATCATCCATATGTGGCAGCAGTACGTATCTATGCGCAGATGCCCTGCATAACTACTGCCATGGAAAAATCAGTGTGTAGCTGTGTACAGGGGGACATAACTGTGACATATGTAGCTCAGCATTAAATGTCAAACATCTGATCCATGTTATCTGTGTTCTGTACAGTAGTGTGGACAATGGCTGTTTGGGGGAGAAGCGCATACAGCTATATAAACATGGATGTGACAGAGTAACAAATATTACTGTGTGCACACATGTGACACCTGTTCATGTTGCAGCAAGGCCCAACAGGTCAGCCGTGAGGTCCACGGACTTACAACAGTGTGGACCTTGTGTGTGTATGGCACACACATATAGAGAGATCTGTCTGTGTCAGATATATTAGCATCTGTACATGTGCATAGGGCAAGGGACATACTGCAACTGTATGTGAAGGGTGGACATATATATGTTGGTGAAGGTTGTTATGTGCATATTTGTATGTAGGTTGTAGTGTGTGGCAAACAAGACAGCATACAGTGCTGGTATATGACATGCGGTGGTTAAACACTGTGGGTGTGATTTGTCAGGTTTGCAGTGTTGCAGCCAGTGAGGCCTGCTAAAGCTACATGGGCTGAGAACACCTTCAATGCATTTCTCACAAGACTGCGATATTATTACATTACTGTATACCTCACATCCTTTGCATAATTGATATTCCCACCACGAAAGGTGGACTGTATATGTGTCTATATATATATATATATATATATATATATATATATATATATATATATATATATATATATATATATATATATATATATATATATATATATATATATATATATATATATATATAGAGAGAGAGAGAGAGAGAGAGAGTCATATATAGTGAGACAGATGCCTGGTGTCAAAGGCATGGCCTCAGGCCGAAAATTGCATTGTCATCCCTTTTGGTAAAAACTCGGTACCCATGAACTAGCACATAGGTGGTAGTCTACTTAACACTGAAAGTGTGATAAGAGATCTTGGGACACAGGTGGACAGTAGTCTCCCCTTTGATGATCACAGTGCCACACTAGTCAAGAAACCCTTCTATGTGGCACACCTCATCACAAAAGGCTTCTCATCCAGGGAAAAAGAGGTCATTGTTCCCCTCTACTCATCACTCATAAGACCCATTATAGAGTACAATGCCCCTTTTCGTATGTACCTCACAAGACATCCACAACAACTGGAAAGGCCACAGACTTACCTCACAAAGAGGATTACCGGCCTCAAACAGATGCCCTATGCAGACCGTCTCACAAAATGCCAGCTTTACTCTGTCGCATATCGCCTACCCAGAGGTGATCTCTGCCTAACATACAAAGCTATGTCAAACCCAGAGCTGTTGGACATGCTCCACATAAAGAAATCACAATCTCTCTGAGCTACATGCTCTAGGGACATAAACCTTGTCACCACAATAAACAGAACATGCTGGAGGGATAGATTCCTATCTCAGAGACTTCCCATACTCTGGAACAAACTACCTATCTATAGCAAACAAAGCTCCTCAGTAGCACTCTTCAGGAATAATCCTGATGATTGGATGGGAGATAGGTAATACACTCCGGGGATCACCTCTGTAGCTCTGCTTGACAGGGGCACAAGAAATTAATTTCCTTGGGTGGCAAAGGCCAGGGTATCATTTGGCTAGGCTTATATAGGCCCTAGGGCCAATAGCCTAGTACCTACCTATGAACCTATACACACCCACATGTACTTGTTGCAATGCATGCTATGTGAGGTTGACTGAGTGTGATGGTCAATGTGTTGGTGAATGTGTCAAAGTTGTGTATATGTGGGATAGCTTAGTGGGAAACTGTTTCTGACATGGTATTTTGTGTCCTAGCTTTGATCCCAGCAAAAGATGTGTATGCTATTGCTAGGCAGAAAAAGCAGTATGGCATAAGGTCTGACGTAGTCCCTTGGTGTTGACTGGGGTGTGTCATCGGAGGCTAAAGCAGTACATGTATGCCTATTGATTGGTACTGCTGGTGAATCCAACTCCTGTATGAACAGTAGTACTACCTGAAGCTGTAGGCCTAAACAGCACACTATGGTGTATGTCCACATTGCTTGGAACCACTGTTTTGTGTGTTCCCTGCAGTTCTCACAGATTACATACCTCAGGCTTAAGGTTTTGTAAGTACTGACACACAGTACTGTATGGTACACACGTAAAGCTCATTTGGGTTGCCATACCTTTGTGTCTTGTAATTATGTCTGATGTGTGTGTGGGTATTCCTGTAACATGCCCTCTGTCATATGTGTGTTACAGGATATAAGTGTGTATCTAGCAACATGTATAGTCTAGTACAGCAGTATGCCATCCATATTCATGAATGTGCACATATATTTGGCAGGGGTTTGCCATCAACAAGTAGTGTGGTATAATGGTAATACTGTAACTGAACTATACAATCATTATGATGGAGGACATATTACATTATGCATTAGCTTGATCTATACCTTCTGTGGCTAGGTGGTGCATTGTGTCGCATACAGTGTGCCATGTACTGTTGTATAGTCTTACATAGTGATTTCACTTTGTTGCTGTGCAGAACATGGTGTAATATACAGAGTGTGCCAGGCACTGTCAGGCAGTTGTGGGGTGAGTACTGATATGTGGTATTGAAAGTGTGTATCCTCTGACTGCTAATAGGTTGCTATATATGGCAGTTCAGTGATATCTGTACTGTACAATGTTAAGTGTGCCATATGACTTGCTCAGACATATTGTTTCATTGTCTTCCAGGGATCATGACCCACTGTCGCAACCCGAGCTATAGTAGTGCTGAGGACATCATTACAATCAGTCTGATCCAGCACTACAGAGTGCTATTCTCAAGAACCAGCAAGGACCAGCATGAGCGGACTGCACTGTGGCAAGATGCTGTCCGTAGGGTAAATGACATAGGCATGCATAACCGGACATATGAGCAGGTACGCCATCACTGCAGTGATTTACTTAGACATGTCTGGCAGCGTGCGCCTGATGTCTGTAGACAACAGCTTGCTACAGGTGGTGGGGTTACCATCCATCCCCCACTCACCAGAGTGGAGGAGCTGCTCCTGAGCCTGGTGGCTCCTGGCCAACACCAACAGTAGCAGACATGTATCATCATGGAGGTTGGAGCCACCCAGCAAGTTCACATGGAGGGTGCATGTAACATGGCATATCTGTAGACTACTGTTACCTCTATTGGTAGATCATGCATATGTGAGATGTGTACTGTGTAGTTAGAAGATGTGGAGCCTGGTGTTGTGCAATACTGATAATTTTGAAAATAATCTGTAGGCCTGTGAATGTAAACAGTTGTATTACTGTAAGATTGCAAACCCACAGTAGCAATGTCACAGTTGTTGCCACTGACAAACTGTCTCATATCCTTGTAGGTCCCTCTGGTGTGACAGCAAGGCAGCAGACCCATGCTGGTGAGTGTGTTCTACATTTATTGTTGCAAATAAAATGTGCACTTCATATGTAAGGTGTAGGCCATGTACACATGTAATACACCTACGCATAATGCATGCTGTGCATGTTTACTGTGAGACTATGCACATCTCAGTAATATGATTAGCTGCCTCAAACACAAGCAATACACAGAGCATCCCAAACAAATGTGTCTACACTGTAGTGGCCATTGGATAGGCAGATTCGATGCACATGCACACAACATTCACAACTATGTCATACACAGAACATGTTAATATGCTACACATGACATATTCACACACCATCTGTAAAGTCACACTCCAGTATCGCAAATGTCATCCACACAGCACACATAATATACCTGAGGGGTAGAGGCCTATCATGGGGCGGTGAGACACTCTTCCACACACAACACATTCATGTTTGGCAATGCTACTTATTGGGCACCATACAAACCCATGTAACAACTGGCCGTGAAATGGTGGATGTAGCCATGGTACTGCAGTTCAGGTACAGCATGATAGGTGCTGGTCTGGCACACATTAGTAGCCTTGAAAGACCACATGATGCTGCATGATGATGGCTTATGGTACTACACCCCATCCAGTTATAGTAACCACAGTACTACACATAGCTTTCATTGCTATACACCTCAATGTTGTGTATGTGCAAACAAATGCACCTATACACAATATGCATAGCAATCACCATTTGCACAAACTGACACATATATGTCTTGTAATGCTATTGAGTGTCTAGGTCACATGACACACATTGGGTATGTTTGATGTTAAATGTTGCAGTTGTGTTGTAGCATGCCATGTCATGGCTGGCACTGGCATGTCCACAATATGTTCTACACTCACCATAACTACTGTACATTGGCTATGTGGACCATTGGTATTCCAGCAGGTATACATGCACCACTGATCCTGTGTGTATACACAGCATGCATGGGCTAAACCTGTGTCCACAATTATCTGCTAAAGACACAAATGCTCTAATCAGAAATGGATATCTATGTGACACACAGATACACATCCAGTAATGGTGCACAGGACAGTAAAGAGTTTTTAATACTTGCACAGCAATGTTGTGTCCATGTATACATTGTGTTCCAGGGTGAGGCCAATCACTGAACAACAACACACATGCATCAAAGCCATGTATACTGTTAGTAGCAAGGACTGTCTACACTCACACTGCATGCTGTTGAGCAACACACGTCCTGCATACTGACATGTGTGATATGACTGTTTGGCTTGTGATACTGTACCCCAACATCAACTGCTATTGAGTATGTTCTGGATTGCTGGTGGGGTGTGTGTGTTTTTGTGTGTGTGTGTGTGTGTGTGTGTGTGTGTGTGTGTGTGTGTGTGTGTGTGTGTGTGTCTGCTTTAGTGAGGAGTGTATTTGTGTGCATGTGTTCATGTGTTCATGTGTGCATGTGTGCATGTGTTCATGTGTGCATGTTCATAGGTTCATAGGTTCATAGGTTCATACTAGGCTATCTGCCCTAGGGAATTTATAAGCCTAGCCAGAGTGTGTTGGCTTTCGCCACCCCTTGGAATGAGTATACTGTGCCCATTTTAAGGTTTAGTTTACTGTACCTCTGTCTAGCAGTGACACAGAAGTGACCCCTGGGGTAAACCTACGATCTCCCATCCACTCATCAAGATTTCTCTTGAAGAGAGTCAGTGAGAGGCTCTGCCTAACATGGACTAGGATTTTATTCCAGAGTGAAGGGAGCCTCTGGGTTATGAATCTGTCCCTCCAACATGTACTATTTATTTCTGTGCTGAGGTTCAAATCTCTCGCTCACATAGCTCTGGTGGATTTGGATTTTCTGAGGTGGAGCATGTCCATTAATTCCGGGTTGGACATGGCCTTGTACGTCAGGCATAGATCACCTCTGAGTAGGCGGTATGCTACTGAGTAGAGCTGGAGTTTCTTTAGCCGGGCAGCATATGGCATATGAGTCCCTTGATCATCTTGGTGAGGTACTTTTGGGGTCTTTCCAATTGCTGCAGGTGTCGGGTAAGGTACATCCCAAATGGGGCATTGTACTCAATTATGGGCCTGATGAGGGAAGAGTAAAGGGGCACAATGACCTCTCCTGATCTAGATGTGAATCCCTTCATGATAAGGTGGGCAATATAGAAGGTCTTTCTAACCACTTTGGCAATGTGAGTGTCAAACGAGAGGTTACTGTCAACTTGGGTCCCTAGGTCTCTAATTACTTCTTCCGTACTTAATGGATTACCACCTATGTGGTAATTTGTGGGCACTTTGTTTTTCCCAAAGGGTATGACTATACACTTTTTGCCCTTTAGTTTAAGGCCATGGCTCTGGCACCAGTTTTCCGTTTCTATGAGACCCTTTTGAAGGATGCTTGTGTCCGCTGGAGAATCAATTATGGTGCCCAGTTTGCAGTCATCTGTGAACTTGGTCAGCCAAAATCCTCCCATGTTAGCCTGTACCTCAGAAAAATAAATACTGAACAAGAGAGGTCCCAGGACCGAGCCCTGTGGGATGCCACTTGTGACTGGTTTAGAGTCTGACATGGCTCCAGCAATTCTGACCTTGTGGGTTCTGTCCTTGAGCCAGTTTGCAACCCATCTTATGACATAGGGGTTTACATTTAAGCTGGAGAGCTTGTCTATGATGCTCGAGTGGGGTATTGTGTCGAAGACTTTTGTAAGGTCAAGGTAGGCTGTGTGAACTACCTTACTCTCATCAATGGCCTTGGTGACTGTTTCAAAGAAGTCAACCAGGTTCAAGAGGCAGGATCTGCCCTTAACAAAGCCGAATTGGGTAGGATCCAATGTCTGTAGGTCACCAATGTCTTTGTTTATGAGTTCCATAATGATCCTCTCCATAGCTTTGCAGACCAGGCTCGTCAAGCTTATGGGCGGTAGTTTCCAGGGTCCGTAGAAACACCTCCTTTGTGGAGTGGGACCACTGTTGCTGTATGCCATTCTTTGGGTACATATCCTGTAGTAAGGTTGAGATTAAACAGCAGCCTTATGTGTGGGTTTAGCTCTTCTTGGAGTTCATGTAGCATGCAACCCGGGACACCGTCTGGTCCCATTGATGCTGTGTTTTTAGCTTTGGAGAGGGCAGCTCTCACCTGGGCATCTGAGATGTCAGGGAGGCAACACTCTGCTGGGATAGATATTTGTCCTTTTAGGGGGGGGGGAATTTTCACTGAACCTGTCTGCTAGTATGTTGGCAATGTCTGTGGGTTCAGTGTATTTTTTGTCATTCTGGACTAACTCTGAGCATATCTAGGAGTTTCCACCCAGGTTTCTAACATAACTAAAGAAAGCCTTGTGATTATCTTTAGTGTCTTGTGCAATTTTTCTCTCAAAGTTGGCCTTGGATGATTTTATGAGTGTTCATAGTTTTTTGCTAGTACTGATCAGAGATGCCTTCCCTTTTAGGGATTTTGCTCTATCATGTAGTAGCTTCCTCCTTCTGTTGTATATCTTATTAATGACTGGGGTCCACCAGACAAGACGCCTGCCTTTGGGGGAATGGGTCTTGGTTTTATTTGGGATTGCATGATCCATGCATTCCTGTAGGTGTCCATAGAATGCATTTATAAAGGATTCAGCAGAGTGGGCTGTGGTTTCCACTGGCCCGGGGGCCTTGAAGGATTCCACTTCAGTCTTAAGAAGTGTGAAGTCAGCTTTTGAGAAGTTCTTCACTGTGGTCTTCTGTGCTGGGGGTGGGGACGGGATGTGGATTTCCAGAGAGATTAATTTATGGTCCGATCTTACCAATGAGGGGTATACTTCTGGTATGGAACATTGTGTCCCCATGTTTGTGATGATCAGGTCTAATATGTTTTCCCCTTTTGTGGGAGAAGTGACTAGTTGTTCCATAGCATTTGAGTTTATGAATTCTAGGAACGTTTGGGCTAGGGTGTTTTGGCTTGAGTAATGCTCCCAGTCTATGTTTGGGTAGTTGAAGTCCCCCAATATGATGGTGTTTGGAGAGACCTTCATATTCTCCAGTGTCTTTAGGAAGGCCGAGTGGGGTTCCTGAGTTTGAGAGGGTGGTCAGTAGCATGCTACAAACTGGAGGGCAGTTTTGCCCACTGTTAGTTGCACATGGATGGTCTCCAATGCTTTGTGCATTGCCACTAACCTGGAGGTGTGGGTATCCTTGATGAATATGGATACTCCCCCTCCTTTTGTGGTTCGGTCCAAGTTCTGGGGCCAAAAAGCATGGTATGAGGTATAACCTCGTAGTGCTGGGGTGCTCTCGGGAGCCTTGAACCAGGTTTCTGTCACTGCACAGACATCGATGTTCTCCATACTGAGGAGGGCTTCGAGAGCGTGCATCTTGAGGTTTAGACTTCTGGCGTTGAGCAGCATTACCCTTAGTTTCTTTCTACTTGTGTTTTTAGGGAGGTGGGTTTGTCTTTTGAGCCTTGCCTAAAAAGGCACTATGGGGGTGGCAACAGCCTTTGCCAATATCCAAAAGCCCAGGGGTGACAGGTGCAAGCTGTCCCTTGCGAAGCAGCATGGCTTGTCGAGCATGTCATCCCAAGCAGACAGACATTGGATCCCCTTAGAATGACACCAATGCTTAAGCCAATTGTTAAAATTGATCATTTTGTCTTTGTACTGTGGCATCATTCTTGGTGAGGGTAAGATGCTGCTTAAGGTCAGGGTCATACCGGCCTGGGCTACATAATTAGAGAGCTCCTCTATGTCTCTTTTTATGTAGTCCAGGGAGGTACGTCTCAAGTCGTTCACACCAGCATGGACAATGACTGATTATTAAAGATATGTATAATCAGTGAATAATTGAGTAATTGTATCTTTTTACTGTTACACGTATCTGCTGGCCAACAGTGTTTTTTGAGTCATATTTGTACCTGCTTTGGAGTGACCTGAGTGCTTGTGTTATGTGGCGGATTCTAGCGCCCGACAGGCAGCTTACTGTGACCTTTTCCTTGTTCAGCCTGGTGAGCGGGACATCAGTGTGTCTGGCTATAGAGTCACCTATTACAAATGTATCAGGTATGTTGTTTAGCCTTAAGGGCTGTGACTGTTTGGCACACTGACTTTGTGAATTATGTGTTGCATGTGTTTTGTTTTGATGTAGTGGTAGCTTGGATGTCTGCTTTGGAGGTCTCTGTTGCTTTGGCAGATCTTTATTAAGAGGCTCCGAGTATGTTTTTGTGTGTTTATGTGTTTGGTTTGCAGTTGTGGTAGGTTTATGTGAGACTGGATTTGTGGTGTGTGTGGTTACCTTCTCCTCCTGACTGGTTATGCCAGTACTGAGTCGAGAGAGCTCAGCCTCCAGTTTGGCTATATGGTTGCATCTCTCACATATATTTGAATTTGTTGGGAGGAAAAGAGGGTTGTCTGTGTACATGAGGCAGTTGTAACATTGCTTCTAGATTCCCAGATTCACCAGCTGAACTGGAGAAGAAGCCAGCAACTGTCCCTTCCACATGCCAGAATAGTATAAGGAACTGCTATGTAACTGAAACAGAAAGGACCTATAGGGGATAGGGTACTCAATGGGGATTTTAGGAGGATGTAGTTGCTTTTTAGTTAAAAAGTGCTTAACTTATACAAAATGCTTATAGGATCAAGTGCGGGGGTTTTAGATTGAGAATAGAATGTTTAGATTGAGAGTTAGAGCAGTTCTAAGGGAAAAAATGAAGAGCAGACTTTGTGGAGCCGGGAATAGTTTAAATCTGATTAAGCAGCGCTGCCCGATGCTGCGCTATGCGCAAATTCGCGTAAAAGCGTGCTAAACTGGGCTTTACAGCAGGGGGTTAGAAAGAGCTAGGAAATGGCCCAAAACAGCCAATAAACTACAAGTTACTGTGCTGGAACCACTCCTTTAGGGACAGATAGGCTGCTCAGAGCTCCCCACTCCCACTGGTGAACAAAGAAGCTTCCTCCTATCCAAACAACACAGGAACTATGACACAGCCCAGAGATCAGCAATACCTGAAGACTGGATTATTCTAGTTCAGTAAAGGCGGGAAACAAGGATTTTTTTTTTGTTTTTTTTTTGTTTTTTTCTTACAAAGTAGCAGAAAATAGATGCAGTAAGAACAGTAAATGCTTTAAATTGGCTAGCGCACTTGAGTGTGTAGCCTACCAGTTAATTTAAGCAAAAGCAAACTTTAAAAGTGCAAAAATGTTGAGGAAAACAAACAGTAATGCAGTAAATCAACTTTGCAGAGCTTATTTAGTTATAGAAACTCGCTTTTCGGCGAGAAAAAGCAGTCGGAAATAAGTAGCCAAAAAAATACTTATAAATCAATGGAAAGTCACTCTTCCACTCGCTGTTGCTTGCAGCACTCTGCAGGACACCAGGAGGAGCTGTGCTGAGTCAATTACAAGCACAAAAGCACACTAAAGCGGGCTTTATAGCAGGGGGTAATAAAGAGCTAGGAAATGGCACAAAACAGCCAATAAGCTACAAGTTACTGGGCTGGAACCACTCCTTTAGGGACAGATAGGCTGCTTAGAGCTCCCCACTGGTGAACAAAGAAGCTTCCTCCTATCCAAACAAGGATATGGGCAACACAGGAACTATGACACAGCCCAGAGATCAGCAATACCTGAAGACTGGACTATTCTAGTTCAGTAAAGGCGGGAAACAAGGATAGTTTTTTTTCTTACAAAGTAGCAGAAAATAGATACAGTAACAACAGTAAATGCTTTAAATCGGCTAGCACACTTGAGTGTGTAGCCTACCAGTTAATTTAAGCAAAAACAAACTTTAAAAGTGCAAAAATGTTCAGGAAAACAAACAGTAATGCAGTAAATCAACTTTGCAGAGCTTATTTAGTTATAGAAACTCGCTTTTCGACGAGATAAAGCAGTCAGAAATAAGTAGCCAAAAAAATACTTATAAATCAATGGAAAGTCACTCTTCCACTCGCTGCTGCTTGCAGCACTCTGCAGGACACCACGAGGAGCTGTGCTAAGTCAATTACAAGCACAAAAGTACGCTAAAACGGGCTTTATAGCAGGGGGTTAGAAAGAGCTAGGAACTGGCCCAAAACGGCCAATAAGCTACAAGTTACTGAGCTGGAACCACTCCTTTAGGGACAGATAGGCTGCTCAGAGCTCCCCACTCCCACTGGTGAACAAAGAAGCTTCCTCCTATCCAAACAAGGATATGGGCAACACAGGAACTATGACACAGCCCAGAGATCAGCAATACCTGAAGACTGGAGTATTCTAATTCAGTAAAGGCGGGAAACAAGGATATTTTTTTTTCTTACAAAGTAGCAGAAAATAGATACAGTAAGAACAGTAAATGCTTTAAATCGGCTAGCGCACTTGAGTGCTTTTCGACGAGATAAAGCAGTCAGAAATAAGTAGCCAAAAAAATACTTATAAATCAATGGAAAGTCACTCTTCCACTCGCTGCTGCTTGTAGAACTCTGCAGGACACCACAAGGAGCTGTGCTGAGTCAATGTGTTCTGACATCATGTACAGGTAGTACAGTGTATTTCCTGTCTTCCTCTCACAGGTGCTGAGGTTGGGCTGGTTCACTGCAGCAGGGAACCTGATGTCACTGACACAAATAGTGATAATGAGGATAGGTGTGTTGAGGCACAGGCATGTTTGCCAGGGTCTGTTGTTGGGCCACCAATTGACAGTACACAAGTGTCCACCCCATCCATGCACACAGTCATACTGCCAATACATCCATCATCATCAATGGCTTTAGCTGAGGGACAGTGTAAAGTCGGCAATGGCCAGGACAGTGTCGTATCTATGGCACATGCATCTGGACACAGCAGCCATAGCCAGATGTCTGGAACGGTACCACATAGGCAGATGTCCAGGGGTTCTCATTGGAGCACTGCTGGTCATCATGCCCCTGGCAGACGTGCCACAGGTCTTACAACCTCACGCATGTTCCAGGCTGTCATGGAGGCACAGGTACATATGGAACAGTACACCAGACAGGGACTAAGGGGACAGAAGGCACATAACACCAATGTAATTGACAGTATCCGTGACCTAGCAGATGCCATCCATAATTACACTGAGGTCACTGATAGACATTGGGGTGAGACATTAGATGTCCTCCGCAATGTCATGTCCATGTGTCAGGACAGTGCGGGATGGATGAGACATCAACGTGGACGTATGCCGGCAACATCAGCAGCTGGCAGTCACCATGGACGTCCATCAAGTCACAGCCGCTCCTGTAGTGCAGGTACCAGGCCCAGCAATGTTGGGAGTGGGCTGTCGATAAACTGTCCTAGAAGACCACGTGCACATGGCTCTGGTCAGTCCCAGCAGGGACCTGGATCCAGTGTACATATGTCTACCTCTGAGGATAGTACCCAGTCTGGCTTAGTACCTGATACTGTCTGTAGCACCCCTGCCAGGCTTCCGTGGCCAGAGACAGTGATCTGTAAAGCCTGGCAGGTACAGTCTGTGGCTGTCCCACAAATCCCTATATATGGCAACCACACATAAACCAGACATCTAGGGCTAACACATACCCACACACATTACATCCACATTGGCCATACCAGTACTCTTGGCCCACACACACACACACACACACACACACACACACACACACACACACACACACACACACACACACACACATACATGTCGATTGTATGGCTCAATGTAGGCCTCTGGCAAGCCAACAACACACCCTGTGCATATGATGAAACCTGTGCCACCTCCTGTCATCTGAAACATTGATGCAGGAACAGGCTAGCATGGTGCTGATGCACAGGGTGACTTTATAGCAGTATAGCAATGTTAGCATGTTGTCAGCAGTAAAGTGTAATGATATCCTTGAAGGTGTAGCTGCGCAGGCATGATGCATTATAGCTATGATTGTCAATGTAGTATTGTTTACACCAGTGTTAATTCCAATAGTGTACTGTCTGCCCACGTGCCACTTGGATGATGTGTGTAGTATTGGCAGCATGTGTTAGAGAGTGGACAGTACGTGTGGGATGTGTGCAGCACAGATTTTCAGGTGTACATTTGTGAACATGGTGGAGATGCACTGTCTGCATGTACGTGCATAGTGGACACATGGGCAGGGTGACATGCCCTGTATTACACAGTGTTAGCACTCCATAGTTTCTATTGGTGGCCAGTATGCATTGTACTACACACATTTTGGAACTTGAGTACACATGTGTGTATGACATGGTTTGACACTGTGCTGTGGGTGATACTGTTACTATCTGCCATTGGTTTTCATTCTGGTAGTATACATAACCTCAACAGCCTGACCATAAACAATTGTTAGATGATATCTTGACAACTGACACACAGTAACATTTGGATCCTTCAGGTACTATACTATGCCAGTAACCAGTGGTATTCACCTGCACAAATTCCTGGGTCCACTCCTGTTTGGCATATAGCTCTCTTAGGTACAAGCAAACACAGTAGGGATATGTCCGTCCATGTCTGGAAATGCATACTGTGGCCTATAATGCATTCTCCAGATGACACACACATCCTCCACAAGGGTATCATACAGACAGATACCTGTTGTCAAACCCATGCTGTAAAGCTATAAGCCAACTAAAGCATAGTCATCCACTTTTACAAAATGTAGTAGCCCCACAGTACCACATAGGTAGTAGCCCCCAACATGTTGAACAGGTACCAATGTGTACATACAGCTAAGTGTTACGTCATCTCTCCTTCAGTAATCACATTTCCAAAGGTATTTTGAAATCCATCGGTGGATCACATAAGCAATAAGGGGTCTGCATGCATATCCACAAAAGTTGTTGTACACCTATAATGAATAGCCATCATTGACAGACTTTGCTGCGTTTGAACAGGTCTGAAATATACCTCACTCACACTATTCAATAGAAACCATAATGAGTGTGTGTGACATGGATGACATAGGCCAGGGATCACTGCAGTGGCTGGGCTTGTCACAAGCATGCAGATGTGACCTAAGGTCTGGAAAGTGGCAGCACACTCTGGCAAAGATAACAGATGTGTTCATGGAGAAAGCAGGGTTTCCACCTATGAAATAATTGAGGTCACATGTACGTATATATATTTGCCACACAGCTACCTGACATGTGCAATGCACATACTGTTGTCATTGAGATATCTCATACAGTAGTAAAAGCAAAACCCACAACACATTGACCAACAGTGTCACACACATACAGCACACACACACACACACACACACACACACACACACACACACACACACACACACACACACACACACACACACTAAGTGCAGGATTCCAACCCCTACCTAACTACTTTATGATACTAGAGGAGTACGCATTTACACGATGTGCATACACATTACTGGAAGTTCTCCTTTCCACAGGTATATTTGTAGGATGGTGACATCTTCAGACTTGACAAAGATGAGTATACCACTTTTAAGGTGTTTCAGTAGTCTTCAAAAAGGTTGCTCCTCTCCAAGGAAATACACACACACACACACACTCTCATACAGTTGTTAAGTGCAGGATTCAACCCCCTACCTAACTACTTTATGATACAAGAGCGGTATGCATTTACACAACACGCTATACACATTACTGGGAGTGCTCTTTTCCACAGGTATATTTGTAGGATGGTGACATCATCAGACTTGACAAAGATAAGTATACCACTTTTAAGGTGTTGTAGTAGTCTCCAAAAAGTTTGCTCCTCTCTAAGGAGATACACACACACACACACACAGTTGTCAAGTGCGGGATTCAAACCCCTACCTAACTACTTTATGATACTAGAGCAGTACATATTTACATGATGCGCTATACACATTACTAGACGTTCTCTTTTCCACAGGTATATTTGTAGGATGGTGACATCATCAGACTAGACAAAGTGGGTTACATTAGGTGACATTAGGTGGGCTACATAGAAGGAATTTCTAAACACTTTGGCAATGTAATCATCAAAGGAGAGTTTACTATCTACCTGGGTCCCCAGGGCCATAATTACATTTTCTGTACATACTGGATTACCACCTATGTGGTACTTTGTGTGCACTTTGTTTTATCTAAAGGGGATGACTATGCATTCTTTGGCATTCTGCTTGAGGGCATTGTTTTGACACCAGGTATCTGTCTCTGTAAGACCCTTCTGGAGGATGTCTGTATCAGCCGTAAAGTCGATTATGGACCACAGTTAGCAGTCATCTTCAAACTTGTTCAGCCATACTCCTCCCGTGCTTGCCTGTACCTCTGAGCAGTATCTACTGAACAGGTGGGGTCCCAGGACCAAGACCTGTGCAATGCCATTTGTGACTGGTTTAGAGTCGGACATGGCACTCCCAACTCTGAACATGTGTGTTTGATCTGTGAGCCAGTTGGCCACCCATCCTGTGACATAGCTGTTAATGTTCAAGCTGGTAAGCTTGTCCATGATGCCAGAGTGGGGAATGGTGTTGAAAGGCCTTAGTGAGGTCCAGATGGGCTGTGTGGACTACTTTCACCTCCATCTATGTCCTTGGTAACTGTTTCAAAGAAGTCAACTAGGTTTAGGAGGCAGGATCTGCCTTTAACAAAGCCAAGTTGGGTAGAGTCCAGTGTCTGGAGGTTCCCAATGTCTCTGTTTATGGGTTCCATGATAATTTGCTCCATAGCTTTGCAGACCAGGCTGAGTAGGCCTATAGGGCAATAGTTTCCAGGTTCTGTTGTGGCACCCCCTTTGTGGAGCTGGATGACTGTTGCTGTATGCCATTCTTTGGGTACATAGCCTGTGGTAAGGTTGAGTCTGGACAGTGAATGTAGGTGAGGGTGTAGTTCCTTTTGGGGCTGGTGTAAGCCGCAGCCTGGGACACCATCCAGTCCCATTGATGCTTTGTTCATAGCTTTGGAGAGGGCTGTTTTTACCTGTATGTCCATGAAGTCTGGGGATCTGCATTCTTCTGGGATGGGACACAGGCCCTTTTGGGGGTGATGGGGGGTTTGCACTGAACTTGCCCACCAGGATGTGGGCAATGTCAGTTGGTTCAGTGTATCTTTTGCCATTTTGCAGTAGCTGACAGCATATTTGAGAGTTGCCACCTAAATGTTTGCTATAGCTAACGAAGGCTTTGTGGTTGTTATTCTTACATTCCTTGGCAATTTGTCTTTAGAAACTGGCCTTGGATTATTTTATGAGCGATCATTGTTTCTTCCTAATGCCTTTCCTTTTGTGAAGTTTGCTCTATCATGTGTTCGTTTCCTCCTTCTGTTGTATAGCTTATTTATGGGCAATGACCACCAGATTGGTTTCTTATTTTTGGAGGAGTGCATCTTGGTTTTATTTGGGATGTCTCGATCCATGCATCCCTGTAGATGCTCATAGAATGCACTTGTAAATGATTCGGCAGATTGTATAGCATTATCCAATAGCAAGGGGGCTTTGAAACTTTCCACTTTGGTCTTGGGAAGTGTGCAGTTTGCTTTTGAAAATGTCTTCACAGTGGTTTCCTTGACTTGAGGGGGTGGGATGTGGATGTCCAGTGTGATTACTTTATGATCTGATATCACCAGCGAGGGGTTTATATCTGTTGTGGAACACTGGTACCCCATGTTGGTGACGATCAGGTCCAGTATGTTGTCACCTCTAGTGAGCGTGGTGACCAGCTGTTCCAGGGTGTTTGAGTTTTTAAACTCTAGGAAACGTTGGGCAAAGGATGTTGTACACGAGTAATTCTCCCACTCAATGTTTGGGTAGTTGTAATCTCCTCATATAATGGTGTTTGGTAGGACCTTCATATTTTCCACTTTTCTCAGGAATACTGAGTGAGGTTCCTGAGACAAGGTATGTGATCTGTAGCAGGCTACAATCTGATAAGCAGCTTTGTCCAATGTTAGTTGCACTTGCATGGTCTCCAAGGCCTCATGCTGTGTCACTAACCTGAAGGTGTGGGTATCCATAAGGTAAATGGATACACCCCTTTCTTTTGTATTTCACTCTGGGTTTTGTGGCCAAAGAGCAGAGGGATTGTGAGTGTTTTATGTGGAGCATGTCCAACAGCTCTGTGTTTGACATAGCTTTGTATGTTAGGCAGAGATCACCTCTGAGTAGGCGATATGCGAGAGACTACAGCTGGAGCATTTTGAGACGGTCTATGTATGGCATGTATTTCAGGCTGCTAATGCTCTTTATTGATATTGATATTCATTGATATTTATGACATATAGAAAGAAAGCTTCATGGTTCTCTATGGACTCTTTGACAATATTTTTGCCAGAACATGGATTGGATAATGTTAGGAGTGCTCATTGTTTATTGATGATACTGATCGGAGATTTATTGATCTTCTTTGAATTTTCACTTTCTTTGAACAACTTAAGTACTTGTAGTACATAGTTTGATTATGACAGGAGTCCAATATATTATATGGGTCTGTTTTCATATAACTGTGTGCGCAAGGCAGGATTGGTGAATAGTGACAAGTTTCTGGGGTAAGAACTGCAACTGCCAGATATGTGTGGCCCACTGCTGTACTCAGACATGGCCTAAATGTGTGAGCATGCCCAGTATGACCTTTCAGTATGTTGTTGACTGACATTTGCTTCATTTATTTAAGTGTGTGAACATGCCCAGTATGACCTTTCAGTATGTTGCTGACTGAAATTTGTTTAAGCATGTGAGCATGCCCAGTATGGACATATATACTATATGTGTGTGAAAAATCAAGTTGGTTTTTACTTCAGGGCTCACCTTTGTGTTGTACATTGACAGGAAGTACGCTGTGCCTGCAGGGCTTCCATGAGTCACTTTGCATAGACTTATCAACATTTCTACATACAGGGGGGGACAGCTATTATTTGTACATTTCTACCAGGGGGCACACCTGATTGTTACTGTGGGTGTACATAGGATGAGGGGTTCACCTGACACTTAGACACATTTGCTAGGCCTGCACTGCTATGTTAGGTACTCCAATTCAGTCTGACCATGTTTACCTGACTTTGCTCGACTTTGCCTGACTTTGCCCAACATTGCCCAACGTTGCCCAGTGTTGCCCAACATTGCCCAACGTTGCCGGACATTGCACTAGTTTGCGCAGTGCGCAGCTCTGCACAACTGTGCTTAAATATGCTAAACAGTGGTAAAATGTGCTTAGCACTGCTTTATATTATAGGGCAATCATGCCTCAGGTGGTGCTGCAGGGCTGCCATTGTCGGACGAACATAGTACACTCCCTATACATGTTTGAAAACAAGTAGTGTCAAGTTAGGAATCCCTTTTATTGTATGTGCGAGTCAGAGAGAGGTGTCATTTCCAGGGTTCCTACTGAGTCAGTGTATGTGCTATGCGTTGCCTCTTTGCCAAGGCCAAGGCATACTGGGCACACCTCCTTCTGCCTACTGGGGCAGGCTCAGGTTGTTCCTCCTCTGAGTCACGTTGTGCCTGTGCAAGCCTTGGCAATGGTGGGGGGCTGTTTGGCCCTGCCCCATGCTGTTCCTGCTGCAGCTGTTTTTGCAGAATCATATTGTGTAGCATGGCACATACCATGACAATTTGGGTACATGTAGTTGGTGAGTACTGCAAGGCTCCACCAGATCCATGACTTGAGCATCCCAAACACATGCTTGATTATGTTTCTTGTTTGTGCGTGTGCCTCATTATGGAGTTCTTGTTTGGGTGTGTGTGCATTTTTGATGGGTGTCATCTGCCATGGCTCCAGTGCATATCCAGCATCCCCCACTAGATGACTGTCAGGGATGTCCCCACTGGCAAATCTCTGGCACAGCTGCATCAGATGCCAGATGTGGGAATCGTGATAGCTTCCAGGGCAGCCAGCACACACATTCATTATTATGCCCTGGGCATCACACACAACCTGGCAGTTGATGGAGGGGAAGCCCTTGTGGTTCATGTAGACCCTACCCTGCTCACCGGCTGGTGCTTTGATATGTATGTGCGTGCAGTCTATTGCACCCACTTCCTCAGGGTATTCTGCTATTTGGTGGAAAAGACGCATATTGCTGGCCAATGCCTCACGGGAATTGGGGAAGTATACATGCTCACCGACATGTGCTGACATGGCATCCAGGAACTGGTGCAGTACCCTGGATGCTGATGCCTGTGCAACCCCCATCATATCACCAGTTGGTCTCTGGAAGGTACCTGTAGCTAGTATTCGTAGGCCAACACATACCTTGGTATCCACTGGGATGGGTTCCCCTCTGTTGTTTCTGTGTATCAGGCACGGCCGGCACAGCTCAATAATTTGCTGCAGGAGGTCTTTTTCCACCCTATAGCGCTCCACTATTTCCAGCTCATGTAGCCCCTGGTAGGTTACCCTGGGTCTGTACACTCTTCTCCGTCTCCTCACTGTGGGTTGCTCAGCAGCATTCACAATATCACCACCCTCAGCATCTTGAACATTTTGGCTTAGGATAGCAATAGCAGCCCCTAACATTTTGTCTGACTTAAGCTTTTTAAGATTTCACTCTTTGTATACTGCAGTGTTGCAGAGTTCTTGAGAAAAAACATGGGGGAATGGTGTTTGCAGAGTTTAAAGTGCTGGGCTGGGCTAGTCTACTGCCTGTGTAATTGGCTGATTCTGATATATTTCACCTGGCAGCTCTGCTAGTTCTCCTTGTTTAACTTCCTACTACTTTTCCTTCCTTTTCCCTTTATGTTTCCACAAGGGGTAGCGCCGTGCAAACAAGCACGCGCGCATGCACACGCACACGGTGTAAGCACGTTTGCAAGAAATTTCAGATATATCCACAGTGTACACCTTTGGTTTCTTGTTTTTAGCTAGGACAACTGTAGACACGCCTCTTGCAATCCTGAGCAACTCAGGGCAAACACAAGCCACTGTGCTCCAATCAGCTTACAGTCTTTCAGACATACCCCCTCATGATGTCACCTATCTTCTACTCTACTACTCCCCTACTCCTACACTTACACCCTAGGGACATGGCTCACATACCAGGGAAAATTGGGATTCACTATCCTTATCCTCATTTGCATAGGATTGCCTACTAATGTTTGGTTACATCTCTCAAACTGAGCTTCCCCCCTTAGCAACCACTACTCAGTAGCCATATTGTCTTCAGCCTGCCATTCACCTGCATGGTAGAATAATATTTTTAATAAGAATGCCTATTTTTGGCTATTTTTTATTTATTTTCTGGTTTTTAAAGCGCCGCACGTTTGCGCGGTGCTGCGCGTTGCTTAAACATCGGAGATCAGGGGAAGAAAAATAATTTTTTATTAATTTTCAACCTATAAAAATGCCAATGGCCTTATATTTGGCCATTGGCATGCTTCCTCAACTGGATGCATCCTTTATTTGGAGCTGTCATAGCTCTGTTTAGCTATTTGCAGAACAGTACTCCGTTACCAAAGGAGTACATTTCTGCAAATAACTCTACTCTTCCACGGACAGGTTAGTGGTTCCTGGATTGCAAATTTACCTCATTTGCATAGCTTTCAGCAGCAAATGAGGTAATTTGCATATCATAACACTGTCCGTGCAACAGTAGTTTTAGGAGCTCTCATGCATGCCCCTGCCGGCTACTGCTGAATCGTTCGGCAGACATATTGCCTGTCTGAAGTCTTACACTACTCTTAGACTCTGTGCAAGCCTTCGTGAATCCAGCCCATTGATTGCATCCTCTACATGGGAAAGTACCTTGTCTAGTGGATAAGACAGGCCCTTTTTTGTTATCTTCATAGCATAATAACCTCTTTAATGACTTTATATTCTTATATGAAAAACTAGGTTGAGGACCTACTAACTCTGCAATCCTGTCATCAGTGGTTAAGATGCCCCAGTTTTTACTAATGACATCTTTGATTTTCAAGTTTTTGTTAGAATAGGGAATTGCCATCATATTTCTCTTAAATCGTTGATCACTATTATTGATACTGTCTATATTCCCTCGATTCCTATAAAGAAAAGGTTTCCCTCTTCCCTGTCTCATGGGCATATTTACTTGATATACACCTGCAACTTCTTTCTTGCTATATCCTCTTGATGAAAAGTTTCCAGCTAACATATCTTGCTTCATTTTATAACTTTCATCATCAGTGGTAAGTCATGACATTCTGAGTGTCTGACTTTTTACAATATTGTGATAGATATGTTGGGGATGCATACTGCTACGATGTAGAATGCTGTTCCTCCAAGATTTCCTATATACTTCAGAGTGTATCATATTATCTTCTTTAATTATTTGTGTATCTGAAAATTCTGTCTTAACATCAGAACTTTTAAATTCAAACCTCAAGAAGTCAGTAGTACCATTTATATAGTTAATAAACTCATGTAGCTCCATTTCAGTACCTGCCCATGTAAAGAAAACATTGTCTACAAAACGCTTATAAAACTTGATTTGGTCACTATATAAAGTGTTCACCATAATGTATTTCCTTTCCCAAGTTCATCTTAATAACCACTGGATATGTTCCTGCTCTAAACCTGATTAAAAATTTACTTGGCTCTTTCTCCTCCTCACGGCTATTTGTCTCTCTCTATCTAGCAATACATATCTTTTCTATTCTGTACTTTTGTCTTGCAAAATGTTCTCTTTTCCTTTATCTCTTGCTTTCTCTAGTTGACTCTCTCTAATTGATTCCAATGATGAAATTATGGTAACTTATGGTTTATATCTTTAAATAGAATTAGTTATTCTGGTCTTGAGTAAAACACCTACCTCTTTTTTTTTAAATCTGTTTGTTAACTTTGTTATTATATATTTGTTTGGTTTTTGTTGTATTCCGTCCATGTCTTCCTGTGGAGCTTTTCTCCCCGTGCCTCTACTGAAAATGGAAATATATCCAGTTAGACCAGCCCGGTTAACAAATGTAAAATAAAATAAATAAATATGCTAACACAAGGTTAGCATATGAGTTTGCATAAGGGGTGCCCATGGCAACCCCTTTTTTATGTAAGTAATATGTGCCATCATATAGGAAAACATTATTATTCAATACCAATTCCAGTAGTGCTAAGGTTCTGATGATTGTGCTCCTAAAGATTCCTTCTAAAGTTAAAAGGAGTCTTACAAACTCCATTCCTGTATCATTCAGAATCAAGGTGAATAATGAAACTACATCTAGGGTAACTAGTAGCTCATTACTTGCATTGTTTGTTAAAGACACATAGTCACCATAACTCTCTAGGAACTCCTGACTATCTTTCAGTATAGACATATTCCTGTCCGCTACTGGCCTGAACTGTTTCTCAACAAAGATAGAGGCAGGTTCTGTTAACCACTCACCACCTGAGACAACAGGTCTCATGGGAGGGTCAACTTGAGTTTTATTTATTTTGGGAAGTCATCTGAAGGTAGGAATCAATGATTTCTCAACCAGAAAATATTTGTACAAATCACCATCAATAGTATTGCATAGAAGGAGGTCATACAATTCAGAGTGCATACTCTTAATTAATCTATTTAACTGCATACTATTCAATATTTGGTATGTCTCAGAATCTTCCAACATATTGGTCATAGTATTAGAATACATATCGCAGTCTAAGACCACAATAGCACCACCTTTATCTGCTTGTCTAATCACTATATCGTGGTTATCCTGCAGTTTCTTAATAGCTTGAAATTCATCATGAGTCAAATTATAGAAATCTGGTTTACATCTTGAATTATAAAGTTCAACTAAATCACACTCACAGGCTCTCTCAAAAGTTTCTAGTAAAGGATGTCCTTGAGGAATGAAAGTGGAAGGCTTGGTAAATACATTCCTACTTTCCATATCATTGTCACATCAAAAACACATCAAAAGCTAGGTGCCCTAAACAGACACAACTATTTTCTCAGTCTCACTGCTAAAAAGACCCTAGCCTCATCATTTCTACTTCCAGCTCTGCTATATTGTGCCCCCATCCTCACCAACCTACAATTCTCCCTAAAAAATAAACGTGACGTGTGCTATAATAAAATTGCCAAATTTGCTACAAACGCTAAATACTCAACATAACACTGCACCTCACTTCATCAACTTAATTGGCTAAAATCTCATCATCTTACTTGCCTTCAATTAACTACAGCCCACAAAATAATCTTCCAACCTGAAAGCTGCCCATCCCATACTGACCATGTACCACCCCAATCGCCACCTCAGATCTGAAAACAAAATGTTGTAGTCTATTGAGAAACCCAAATTCTCAGCTGGCCAAATGCTGTACTCCTATGCTATCTCCAAGCTATGGAATAATCTTCCTCCATCACTCAGAGCAATCCATAATCCTACCTCCTTTAAAAAATCACTTAAATTACATTTTTTCTCTCAGTGGCTTTGCTCCTGAGCCCCACCAAAGATCCCAACACCTGTTTTCCCACTCTGGAATACAAATCTCTATCTTTAAAATTTACCACTACTCTTCTCTACCTTCTTGTCTCTTTATGTCACCTGCTTCTTTAAAAAACTACCACTATTTTTTTCTCTGTACTTTCCTGTCTCTTTCAGACACCTATTTCCTATTCTTTTTCTGTTACCTGCTATACCTATCAATCTTTGAAAAACTTACCGCTATTCCTCTCTGTACCTTCCTATCCCTTTCTGTCAAGTCCTATTCACCTCTCACTCATTCTGTCCACCTGCTTTACACCCTATAACCATACTCTTCAGCTTGTACCTTACAAATTAATATACCTATTCTCATGTTTTTAACTCAGATATTCTGCATCATTCTTTCCTATTCACAGCTGACTTTCATACACTTTGCCACTTCTACTATTTACTTTTTTCCATGTGATAGTAACTTCCCATATGACATCATCCTATGTACTAACCTATCTCTTTCTTTCTTTCATTCTTTCTTTCTTGCTCTCTCTCTCTCTCTCATAGATTAAGACCTTTGTTTGTAATTAATGAAATTATATCACTGTTAAACTTGTGTTTTTATTTGCAACCTTGTATCCTAATTTCTATGTATCAACATTGTATTTAAATCATTTGTATATATTTTGTATGCTAATTTTAATTTTGTGGAGCTTTTCTCCCCAGCCATCCATTGAAAATGGGCTCTTCTAGGCCCAGTGGACTTTCCTGGTCAACAAATGCAATAAATAAATAAATAAATAAATAAAATTACTGTTGGTAAGATTACACTAAAAGGGACAGATGTCAGACCAAGGTGGGTTAAATACTTCTGAGACCATGATTCCGACTGTTTTATGTAGCAATGCAGTGTAAAGCTTTTTAGGGTGTACAGATGCTGGTCATAAGGCAGTAATGAATATTTTCTGCATAGTTTAAAGCCCAATTGCCTTTCATGGATTTATTTGGTGGACAGTAGTGCAAACTGTGACTGTAGTCCTTGACCATCATGTATAACATGCTGCCAGCAGCACATGGTTCAAGGTCTGTAGTGTCCTGTACCTTATATAATAGGTAGAAGCACAAAAGGATTCAAATGCCATAACTCCTGTCCCTGACATGCACATTGGCTAGTGTTTCTCATAAATGGTATAAACAGTATTTTACATAGCTTGTTACAGGCCTTTTGCATTGCAAGGCAACTTTATTACACTTAAGCCACTTGCTTAAGAAAAGGACCAGACCAGATCAAACTTTTTCCTTAATGTAAAATCGTATGATCCCAAATGAATGATAAAGCTACATTCATGGTGACATTAATTTTACATTTGGATACTTTGTCTTGCATGGGTCTTGCTTTTGTAGATGTCTGGAATGGCAGCCTGATGGAGAAAAGTAGAAAGTGAAGTAGAGGTAATCCCATACTCTTCTGGAAAAACACACAAATATCAAGAAGCAGATCCATATATTGTTTATGGATTTATACAATAAGAAAAGATCCTGTGGAGGATAGGCATGCTGCTTTCCAAAAGTCAGTTATTGAATTCAAGATCAAATGCATATACCCAAAAAGTAGACACCCTTTAGTCCCTACCACAGGTCATGAATGAATTAAACTTGATGTTGCAGTCTAACATGATTGGCAGCAATGGGCTTAGATATTGTTTTGCCTTGACACACAATAATGATGTTGTAGGAGACATGGGGCTTGCAGTGCCTTTGAGACATTTACTGACAATATTCAAAGCCATGAAAAAAGACCACTCCAAGAATGCATACTGTCTTGACTTATGAATGGGTCAGAAGGATGAAAATCTTGGAATTGAGGAGGAAGGTAGAGTGTCCTCAAGCTTGCTGGACACTGGAATAGCACTTGGTCACAAGCCAGGATCAGAATCCCCAACTGTGGTTACTCCCAGTGGTGATGGCAGCAAAAGTCTCAATGAGACAATTTTGTCACACAAAAGTCAAATGTCTCCTTGTCAACCCATCAAATAAATGGCAAACAACGTCTGCCAGTGCTACCATTTATTGGTAACACATCACAGAATAACAAATAGTTGCTTTTAAAACTATTTGAAATGCATCATAGCAATGATGCTTATTCACACTGAATTTACTACTGTTTCAAGATGGCATAGACTTGCCCATTCAGGACAATTCCTCCCAACTGACCAGGAGGCATAAACAGTGCCTCCTCATCTTCCTCAACAATAAGATCTTTATCTGCCATTCATTTCTCTTTGGCCAAAGGAAAAGCAGGGAAGGGATAAAAAGGGGGGTGTTAAGGCCAGAAGGAGGTCACCCACCAGCATACCTGCTATGCTGCCTCCACCACACCTGTTTCCCATAGCTGGAAAGTCTTCAACCTTCCTTAATGACTAAGTATGGCAGAATGCCTGTCTAAAACCAGAACCGTTTAAAAGGTGGGAACTGGCCAGCAATTGGTGGACAAAATATATAGATAGATAGATAGATAGATAGATAGAT
>NC_056741.1:1063761723-1063784223 GCF_019279795.1 Protopterus annectens | reverse complement strand
TAACTTGGCTATTGAGCTGGAGAAGACTAAATGTTTTGTGAAGTTGCATAAATGACTTAACTAGTAGTAACTGCAACCAAATTATAGTGTGACTTATTTGAAAATGTATATAAATACACAATTATGTGTGTTTCAGTTATAGTGATGTATTATACTGTTGTAGTTTGTAAAACTGTGCTGTAAATTATATATGCAGATCAGATAGAAGGACTTCCTGACTGTGGTAGAAACATGATGATTGAATGACAGTTGACCAGAGAAGTACCTGGGTCTATTATGACTGTGTCTGTCTGAAGAGGGGTACTATTTATAATGTATGGAGCAGGAACAACTTTTTTCCAAATGCCACTATGCTACCATTTTTGCATTTAGCTTGTGATCATTTTCAGTACACCATATTTATGTACATTACATCCCTAACTTTCACTTCCTAATATTAGCAGAAGAGTGGATAATAGTGCCTAACTTGCAGTCATCAGAAAACATTATCAACCACACGTCTGGTATACTGGCATGAATGTCTGAAAAATAAATGCCAAAGAAGTGAGAGTTCATCACTTAACCCTGTGGTACCCACTAGTTACAATTGTATGTATAGACAGGGCTCCAGCAGCTTTCAAAAGCTGAGATCTGTTGGATATCCCATTTGCAATCCAACAGACAATGCAGATGTTTAATTTTTTAACAATGCCATCATAGGTGATAGTGTCAGAAGCCTTGGCCAGATCAGTATAAGCAGGGTGCACTGAGTGACCACTGTCTAGAGCCAAAGCAGCAGCTAGTTGAGCTCATGCCTTGTGCAATTCCTCAGACTAGCACCCCCTCTACTTTGCAGTGAGGAGGAAAAGAGAAGATCTTTTCAAAACAATGCTGAAGACCTGCTATGAAAGCTGCTTGTTACAAATGTGTCAATCAGCTTGCTACAGTCAACTTACCACACTGATAGTATTTCAGCTCTTCAGCTGTAACCACAAATTAAGTAATGGCATTCATTTTTGAAGTTCCAGTGTTCTACTGGCTTCAGAAATAGATTGCCGTTTTGTACTCTCATGCCAAAGGCACTTGCCAGTAATGCCCTCTAACAGCTTGCAGTCAGGGACTTCACCCCATCATAGTTATGTTTCTGTCTACAGCCTCTATAACATTTTCAAGGAAGCTGTCTACATTTAGGAAATAGGATCCGCCCTTAGAAAACTGAAAGAACAGGGGTCTAGATCAGTTAAATTACCCAACAGATAAATAAATGGATTAGATAGATAGATAGATAGATAGATAGATAGATAGATAGATAGATAGATAGATAGAAATATTAGCTATATTGAACTTTGTCTGCTATCACGTCTGTTTTTGTAAGTTTGTGTTTGTCTAAATGTCTAGATGTCTCATCAGTTTTTGGATGTTGAGTTATGCAAATATGGAGATGGAGAATTGTCAACTAAAATATTACAAAAAAGTTGTCACGGTAATAATTATGTGCACTTTAATAGTGCATATGCAATGTTTATGAACAAGAACACTGTTTTGACACAACTGGTTAGAATTTCCACATTGACCAATGATGATTTATTATTTATTACAAAATGTCAGGATTTAATGAAGAAATCCAGACAAAGGGGTTACAATTAAGGCTTTTTAGAGGAAATGTTTGAACAAGTATTGAATGAGAGGCTAGCATATTTGCCAAAAATTATTCTAAGTGTACATGAAGAAAAAATGGGATAGATGATCAGGTACATGTTCCTTGTTTATGTCCAAAAGTTAGTTTGCATAATACATTTTTAAGAGAAATTGTAACTAAAAACTGGAACAATTTGGAAAGTAATGTTTCATTTAGAAATGTAGTTGCAAGAGCTTCTTTATTTTCATTACTTGGCAGAGACATTGAGGTAATCAATTTGTTTTTTAATAAAAAAGGCACTTATGCCTGTGGTGTGGATCAGGCTTGTAATTATATTAACAATAGTCCATATTACTGGATGTTAAGGCAGGACATACAAATGATAATAATAACTTTACTTGCAATATTAATAGCGTAGTATATATTATAACTTGTCTGTCCTACAATGTATTTTATATAGGTAAGATAGGTAAGAAATTGAGAAAAATAATTTTGAAATTATGAACCATGTTAATGCCTTGAAAAGAGATGATAACTGCAATAATTTTATATAAACATAACATATTAACCAGTAATTATTTTGAGGAGTTTTTTGTCTTACAAAAAGTGAATATAAAGTTGAAGGTAGTGTGATTTGTGTCTGTTTTAAGATAAAAGAGAATTATACTGGCAATTTTTAGTAACAGCAAATGAAGAACCAGTAATTATCTATCTATCTATCTATCTATCTATCTATCTATCTATCTATCTATCTATCTATCTATCTTTTTAAACCAGGGTACAGCACTGATCTCACTGGACCAATTTCACTCTCAGCCTGGGATAAGCACAATAAATACGTGACATTTTTTTTACATAATGTATAACAAAATGCTGTCTATACATATACAAAGTGAATAAATAGTATTTAAGTGTTAAGCCTTTGCTAAGGGGAAAGGAAGAATAAATGAATTATTACTGAAATTGTGTTTGTTTGTTAAGTCACGTGATGCAATTATAATTCTCCTTTACCTTAATACAGTTGCAAATCACTAACTTCAACTTTATATTCATTTTTTCTGAGATGTCATTACTTAAACAGAAGGTTTAGTATAATTCAGTTCATGTCTAAGTCTGTGTTTTGGAATAAATTGGGCAAAAGCACTAAAAGCACTAACATTAATGAGTCTCCATGGGTGATACTTTTATTGTATATATATATATATATATATATATATATATATATATATATATATATATATATATATATATATATATATATATATATATATATATAAACAACACTGCATTGAGGCCATATACTGTATTTCACCATAGCACAACAAGACACTTGGTTACAACAAAAAACAGCACCAGGTGGGAGGTTGGCCTAACGGTTAAGGTGCTTACCTTGAAAACACAAAGTACAGGGTTTGGTTCTGACATGGGGTAATTGGCTAGGCTTAAAAATGGCCCATAAGGGCAGTTAGCCTAGTACTAACCTATGAACCTATGAACCAGTAAGAAATTAAAAGTTGACTCAAAAGTATATCTTTAGTATTTGTAGACTGGTTTTGCTGTGTTATTTAAATGGAAATACAGTCATGTCACATAAATCCATAAAGTACATCAAATCAAAAAAACAGTAAGCTGCTTATTGTCTCACTCAATACATCCCTGACTGATAAAAAATATAGACTATCATTTAAACCTGTATGGAAGAGTCCTCCAAGTAAAACAACCAATCTTCACTCTGTTTTAATAATACATCTCAGCTATATAATCAGTCTGAACCTCGAATTACCCTATCAGTACCAATAAATGTGTAACATACAGTGTATTGCTTCAAAATATTTTTTTATAAAGAGCAATCTGTGTCTTCTTATACCTAATGTAGCTAAAATGAGCTGAAATCCACTTGAGTGTGTGTGAAAACTGAAGAATGCAGAAACCACCACATGTGCTCTGTAAATATATCTCATATCACAAGAAACTTCACTTCTAATCCTAAAAGTGCCACGAGAATTTTTACTGCCAAAAAGTATTATTAAGGACATAATGACAAAAGTTGCATTTTCCACACAGAAAAGAACATAATCTTATATTCCCTGGGTGTGATAAATTTTGAAAAAATAAATACTTTGAAAGATTTTTATGTGTTCTAAAACTAGAAAGGCATCTGGTGCTCAAAGCTATGGCCAGCAGAGAGTGAGTTAGAATATCCTACTGATTATCAATAATCTCTTGAAGCTTATCGATATTAGATCCATAAGTTAATATGAATCTGATATCTTTGTTAACATTATTAGATATTTCCTACATCTCAGCTGCACCGGCATTTTTTCACTGTTCAATAAGTTGTCTTCTGACAAAATATATATATATATATATATATATATATATATATATATATATATATATATACACACACACACACACACACACACACACACACACATACGATATATATATATATATATATATATATATATATATATATATATATATATATATGGGTCTACTTCTTTTGTTTGAAATTATACTTCTTTAAAAAAGAGACACCTGAGACCCACTTTAGCGAAAGTGCACTTAACTGAAAGTGCACTTTCACAAAAATCACTTTATCGACACATGGTACAGGGGTGATAAGGAAATATACCTTTTCCCCACTGTAGTGGAATCTCGGAGTTAGTATATATAAGTATTGGGGGTGGGAGGGCACAGGCCCCTGGAAAATGTGTTTTTCTTTGCCAGGCCAAACCCTTGCTATTCATATATAATAACTGTGAGATCGCACTCCGAGATCAGTAAAGTGATTTTCACGAAATTGCACTTCCGGTTAAGTACACTTTCACTAAAGTCGGTCTTGGGTTGCCAGGTTTCTCTTGTTCAAAGACATGTAATTTCAAAAAACAGAAGTAGACCCCATATATATATATATATATATATATATATATATATATATATATATATATATATAATGGGTCTACTTTTAAAGCTCAAAGTTTCAAAACTTTGAATATCTTAGGGTCGACACCATAAGATCAAAGTTTTGAAACTTCGAAACTTCAAAAAAATAAATAAATAAAAAACACTTTTTTATTTACATTCTTGGAGGGGGGCAAGTCTCCCTGCACACCCCCACACCCCTGCTAATTAAATATACTAACTCCAACATCGCACTACAGTTAAGAAAACTGTAAATGTCCCTTTCCGTGCTGTACGGCCATGTAAACAGTCTGAAGTTTCAATACTTCAGTCTTATGGTCTCAACCCTAAGAAATTTGAAGTTTTTAAATTTTAAGCTTTAGAAGTAGACCCATGTGTGTGTGTGTGTGTGTGTGTGTGTGTGTGTGTGTGTGTGTGTGTGTGTGTGTGTGTGTGTGTGTGTGTGTGTGTGTGTGTGTGTGTGTGTGTGTGTGTGTGTATATATATATATATATATATATATATATGTATATATATATATATATATATATATATATATATATATATATATATGTGTGAACTATATCAGTCCACGCAAGTAATTTTTCATAACATTTTGCAGCTTCAGAGATATTATCCACTTGCTAGTATTTAACTTGCCAATGATTCACTTACTACAGCATCTGAAACCTTGTGGCATTTTTAGTAGGGACTGACACAATGGTGAAGGTTTTGTTACTTCATCCTGTATTCCTGTAATATGTCAGCCAGAATCTTAAATTTATGTACATCTCATTGTAAAATTTCTTTTTGGATTACCAACTCTCAGAGCTCTTACAATATCGTAATATTAAATAATTTGATGTCTATCTCTCTGAGAATACCTGAAGGTTATACAGCAATGTGCCCTTTCCAGAATTACTGAGTCATTAGACTTCTGTAGACACAGTAATGATAACCTTTTGTCCCGTACAGTTTACATAAAGTTCTGTGCTTCATATTTTTCAGGGAGAACACATAATAGGGATAATATTTCTTCTACTCCTTGTCTCTAGGTCTAAAACCTTACTGAGAATTCAACAAACTCCATGTAGACTTCATGTGAAGCCTACATGGAGTTTCCATGTTTGCAGAATGAGCAGCAGCGCTAATTGCATATGTATGCCAGACATCGCGCTTATACAAATACAAGAGAGGTTTCATGGCCAGCAACAATATTGACAGAAAGGAACTCTGCAGACGAGCACAAACCCAGATGGAACATGCATTCAGGTTTGTCTGTAGGAAAACTTTCTTTGCAAGATTGTGCAGAGAGCCACAATGACTACCAGGGGTGAAATTACTGCAATGATTGCAGTATTAATACATTACAGAAAAGTGTACTCAGTGCAATGTATACTAAAGCAAGTTTTTTCATAATGAAATATTGGCTGTTGGGGTGATCAGCATGGGCAAATACAATGCAACATTGATACATTAGGTAGGGAAAGTGTGCTGATTAAAATGGCCGCAGACATAAATGATAGCAATGACGAAAGAGGAAGAGGGCATGTACAATATGGCAATGTACATAAGATAGGATATATCAATGTATGTACACTTCCAATACAAGGCAATAACATAACATTAAGCACATATGTACACATAGCAAAGTACATACTGCTGTTTACACCTCCTGAGCAAGTATATTCATATCATCATACAGGATAGTATATATGTGGCTGTCACACAAGAGTACATGTAAATGTAGGTGAATGGCTGTGATATTAACATCACTGACTGGCGAGAACATTTAGCAATGATGTTTTATACAACTGAGGGTATGTGCATGTTGTAAAGATCTGCAAATTGGCTTGCTTGAATATGACTGAAATGTCAGCATACCTCACAATCATAGGATAATAAGCAACAGACTCATTGACAACTACTGACAGAAGCAGGTACAATCATAAACAATTTTAAATATTGCAAACATTAATCTGTAATATTGTCAGACTATGTGAGTTTAAGTCATTATACATGTTCTGCAGGAACAGATGTGTAAAACTATAATGATTGCCAGTATTCTGTGAGGTGAAGTCACCACCCCTTTTCCAAAAATAAACTGCCTTTAGAGGAGTTAAGTAGGACAGCGTTGAATTCAGAGCCAATCCTGGTCATTTGAGAGGTTTGCATGACACATAAGCCACAAACACATGTGTAAGAATCAAACCCATGCCAATAATGTTGTCAATCATCTCTGTATTTATTGGGTGTAACACAGAAATATATATCGCACATGCATCTTGTACAACACCTTGAAGGGAAGTCTGCACTGTCAATTACTACTGGGTCTACATACCAAAGAATAGTTTTGTATGGTTTTGAAGGTCACCAAAGCAATGGATGAGGGCAAAATGGTCCACACTGCCTATCTTGACCTGGCCAATGCATTTGACACAATACCCCCCTCAGGCATTGTTGACAATCTCAAGAGGTTAGGTACAAACTCATATGTCACCCGGTGGATAGCCAGTTGGCTCACAGACAGGACCCAGGAAGTTAGAATTAGGGAGCCCACTTCTACAAAAAGGTTGTTCTGAGGAAGTCTGTATTCACAGATGAAAGCGCTAAACCGTTTATCTTGTTCTATATGTCGTATGTGTATGGAATAAAGTTTTGTCTTCTCTTGCCCGGGTCCGGCTCACTTGTACTGTATACATAGCCAGAGACAGCGTTTTGTCTCATATACTGATTATCCACTTCTACAAAGAGGCCAGTCACAAATGGAGTCCCTCAGGGATCAGTCCTTGGACCACTCCTTTTTGGCATTAACTTCTCTGAAGTCAAGGCCAATGTCAGTGGTCTCTGGCTGATTAAATTTGCAGATGATTGCAAATTAGGCACTGTCATTGAATCCCACACTGACACAAATATTCTCCAGGAGGGGCTGACACAGACAAAACAACTGGTGTCAGAGCCATGGACTAAAACTAAATGCCAAGAAATGCATAATAGTATCCTTCGGGAAGTCATCAACCCCTGGTAACTATCATATTGACAACACACCACTTAGAGATGACCCAGTAGTCAAGGACTTAGGGACACACATAGATAGTAATCTAGCCTTTGATCGTCATGTGTCATTAGTAGTGAGGAAATCATTCTATGTTGTGCAACTTATAAACAAAGGTATAGCATCTAAGTCCAAGGAGGTCATTTTTCCACTGTATTCAGCATTCATCAGACCTATCATTGAGTACAATGGCCCCTTTGGTATGTACCTGACCAAGCATATCCAAAAACTGGAACGTCCATAGAGGTTCCTCACTAAAAGAATACAGGGCTTAAGTAAGATGTCCTATGCAGGCCGCTTCAAGGCTCTATCCCTGTATTCTGTCTCCTACAGGCTTTTGAGGGGAGATCTATGCCTGACAAAACAAACAGCACCAGAATTACCCATTATAAGGACTTGAATCTTGACTGTGATATAAATAGGACCAGCTGGACAGACAGGTATGTATCACAGAGATTACCCCATCTCTGGAACAGGCTCCCCATCCATGTAAAGCAGAGTTCCTCCCTAATCTAATTCAAGTGCAACTTGGACAACTGGATGGGGAACATGAAATTTATCCTTGGTTTGGCACCTATGTCTCTCATGGACACAGGCAATTTGTAAATGGTTCATCTCTAAGGCCCTAGCTTGTAAATGTTTCATCTCTATTGTCCCTTCTTACACTTATCAAGGGTATCAGAACTTGTCATAGATTTGGGAAGCATGGCTAGGCTTAAAAGGCCCTTGTTGTCATTAGCCTAGTAAACACCTATGAACCTATGGGCAACAAGATGTGTGCAAGCATACTGTCCCCAGTGTAATGCACTTGACTAAATCATTCCTGGCTGACATAGCTATTGGTCATAAGGATAAAAGCACTTACAAACAGCACATTGTTATGAGTGGCTTCCCTACACATGGCTGGGTCTTCCATGCATGTGCCACATGTAATAGCAAAGGATATTGTCTGAAGCATTTGCAATCGATGAATGAATTAAGAAGTGGTGTGCTATAGTGAATGGTACAGCAGTATGTGATACTGATGGGAATGCATCAACTATGCCCATGTACACAGAATCTACAGTACTGCAAAGTCTAGCTTCAATGAGTGAGAGAGCTGTCACTGTGATATTGTTCAGATACCAAACAATGCATGGAGTACATTATATAAACACATATCAAACTTCAAGATGTGCCAAATGATCACTGTCCCCTGACATTGCCAGTGAAAATGCTATACTGGCATGAAATCCTGACATACAGCCATATGTGTTCATGCAAACTATCAAGTGGTAATACTGATGTCATGTAGTGGTATGTCCGTAATGCAAGTATAGTCACACTATAGCTCTACCTAGGATACAACTGGGCTTCATAGGGTCATAGGAGAGCACTAGCCTAATGTTTCAAAATGACATAAAATCCTAGCCAGATTTAATGAGTTTCACAATTTTAAATAGCTATGTGAACAAAATTCACACAGTTATGAGCCTATGCTATTTTATCTAAGACCAACTGCCTCTATCCATAAGGGAAATGGGCACAACACCATGAGTACAATTACCATTAACCATCCATCAATGTAGTTTGTACTTGAATAGGGTCAGGAAAGCCCATTGTTTTACATGAATGGCAAGCTTGTTCCAGAGAAGGTGTAAGATCTGAGAGATGTTTCTATCTCTCCAGCATCATTTATTGTGTCAGAGGCTAGGTTATTAGCAACAAGTGACCCTGATGCAGTTTTATTTAACAATGTGCAACTTTTCTATCTGGGATGGAATCTAAAACGCCCTGTAGGGCAGAAACAAATCAGTCCTTGGTAGTCTAGAAGGGACAGGACAAAGTAATATGCCTTTCAGTCTTTCCACATAGGACTTGCCTTTCACACTCTGTAACTGCATTGTGCAAATTCTCCAGTGTTGCTCCAGATGTTGTATATGTGTGGTGAGTTACAGCAAAAAGGTGCATTGTTCACAATTATTGTTGTGATGAGGGCCAAGTACAACAGAATTATAAAGTCCTTTGATCTGAATGATGTGCCCATTCTCATAAGTTGTGCCATGTAGAAGTGATTTGTCACCACTCTGGACACATGGTGTTCGAACTTTCAATTACTGTCTACCCGAGTACACAGATATTGTGCCACTGGGTCCACTCACTGGGGTGTGCAGTCTATATTGTAACTAGTGTAAATAGCATGCGTATTTGCTTTAAAAAATGGAATAATTAAGCTTTTTTGGATGTTTTAGTGTGTCTCCATGGCTCTGGCATCAATTATTTCTGTGAGTTAATACTTTCTGCAATATGTCAATACCATTATTAGATTCAAGGATTGTCCACAATTTGCAGTCATCCTCAAATTAGGTTGGACAAAAGCTGTCTAAGTTTGCCTTCACTTCTGTGAATTAAATACCAAACAGGAAAGGGCCTAGTACAGAACACTGTGGTAATGCACTGTTTCACTGGCCTCTTGCTAGAGGTGAATTCAAACACTTTGATAATATGTGTCCTGTTGGTGATCCACTGTAATACCCACTTGGTGACATAGTGTTTTATGGCCATTTGAGACAGCTTCTCTGTAACACTTGAGTGTGGAATTGTGTCAAAGGCTTTGGCCAGTTGTACATCATATGCCTATTTATTTATCATTGGAAAGGTGTGTGTGTGAGGTCTCAGATACCATATATGGGCACATTACAAATGAGGTGGATGTGGTACATGCAGAGCAGTTAATGACAAAAAATCTGACAGTCACACAATGTTGCTGGGCAACACCTGAATAATCCCCTTGTCAATAGTAACACAATTGTTCATACAATGAATTCCCCAAGGTTGCAAGCAAGTATAACCTGGTTATATGTTTGTGTATATAACAGCAATACAATATGTAAATGAAACAAGGCACATGTCCTCATGTAATCAGTATGATGTAATATTTCTGTATGTCACATAAAAGTTCATGATGTTAGGTACACACATGCACACGTGTGCCATACTGCAAGTGTCGCTGTGATGGTAGAATGAGAAATGTGAAGAATGGTAATATATCCCATGACAAGAATACATGCCTTACTAAGGAAACATTATTCATAGCATCATCCCATGTCAACATTCCTCAAGGGGCATATTACTACAGCTGTTATGGAAGAAACGTGTAATGAAATGGCAGCACTCTCCATCAATACATTACCTCAAAACACAGATTGGAATACACTGTTGTAGGGCTATCGTACATCCACAGCTCAACACAGCACATGTGGATGACAGCAACATTGCCATGTGCAATCTTCATAGGGTCATAGGACATTACTAGGCTAATGGCCAACATCACATAAAATTATAGCCTTTAGTATAGCATTTAAACCAAAACTGCCATATTTATATGATGGTAGATAGTAGAGTTACATGTATGTGTGTGTATTTATTGGATTGTATTACATATTGCCTCTGTCCATATGTGGCATGTGCACTACCCCATGACAAAATTAGCAATCACACATCCAGTGGTCTGCAGATGGCTTGCATAGGGTCCCGGAAGGGCTGTGCTTCACAATGCATGTATGCATCTATGAGATGATGACATCATCCATGGTTCTGCAGGAAGTGCGTCATGTTGCCAGAGGGAATTAGGGGATCTTGCATTCATGGGGCTATGTTAAATTTTCTCCTGAGTGTGATTCAAATGAAAAGAGATTCAAAAGATTGTATACTGGCAGCAGTATACCACTAACCACACACACAGCAGTTAAATGAGGTCAGATTTAAACATTAGGTCTGGGTACCGATACAAATTGGATTCCATATGACACAACAGTAGCACCACCACATATGTCTGACTTTACATTGTCACAGTGCACTTTATAGAGGATTACAGCTTCAGTGTATGTTGAGAAGAAGATGTTGGGAGAATTATGTCACATAGATCACATCTTGGTGTAAAATTGTCTACCCACTTATATTTGAATGAACACACACACAGTCTGCTGTGCGATTAGAACCACAAACTATCTACCTAGCTAGAGAACACAGTAGTTAATGCTCATTACAACACAGATATCTGAGTTCAGTACTGACAGAGTGAATGTTAGAGGGGGATCACATCATAAAAGTCTGTTTATGAACAGGAGTGCATGACGTAGCTGTAGTCTCACATGTAGTGCTAAAATTATCCCAAGAATGATAGCAGAATGAACATGCACAGTGAGATTTGAATCCCTGCCTAGATGTCTACAGAGCACAGTACTTAATACAAGCACCACAGATCAAACTTAGTTTTTATACTGTCAGACAAGACTTTATAGCAGGTGACATCATCAGAGTCTGTTCAGAACACAATGGTAGTAGGATGGGCCACATGCTGTTCTAAAACAATCTCCAGAATGTGAACTAACTGAATACAAACACACACACATACACACACACATACGTTTTATAGTCAATTGGACCAAATCAAGTATGTCGAGAAGAATGGGACAATATTTTTTTGTAGGACAAGGTGCCCATTTTTTTTTCTTTTTGAATTTCAAACAGAGAGGAATGTTGGGGAAGGGACGTAAGAATGTCAGGGTCAGGCAGGTGAGGTAGATGAGGAAGCAGGTGCAGACAAACAGGACAAACAAGACAGACAGAAGGATGGTGATGGACAAAAAAGATTTTTTCCTCTTTGCCACAGAATAAGTGTTTGTCAGACATGCTCAATATTTATATAGACATATTATAAAGTGAGTGGTGTTACACTTCAGTTAACGATGTATGTGCGTGACCTGACAATGTCCTGGTTTATGCATTCTCGTGTGTGATGCAGGATTAAGGTGTGACAATATATTGGAAATACATATACTGCTATTACTTTCAGAGTAGATTTCAGAGTTTTGGGTCAGACCATACAATATATTCTGTTTTACAGCTATACTTGTGTTATGTGAGTTGTGTAGATGACTGTCAGTAAAGTATGAAGTCCATCCCAGGGGGAAAAATTAATTACAGAAACATAATTGTCATGATACCCCCAGTTACACATATAATTCATATATCATGCATATGCTCAAGCAACCTGCTATACATAATTATAGTTATGTATAATTATCTTTATATTGTTATTTTTGGTATAAATTACAGCAGAACACCATTTAAAAAAAAATTGGTCAAGCTAGATTACAATATTGTCTCACCTGTGTTGTGACAATGAACTTACACCTGGTGCCACAGGGAAAGTTAGGCAGCAGGTGCATTTTGTATTGTCAGTACTCTGTAGAGTGCTGACCACCATACAACGCAGCTTAGCGTGCTTATGTGATGGAAGGTGAAACAAGTAACAATGTTTCATTTTAGCAAGTAACAATGTTTCTTTTTTGTCTGCAATAGTGAACCCTGTTTGCACACAGGTGATCAATGTGCAAATATTACAGGCAGAAGCTAACATACATAATTATTGTAAAGAATATTTATGATTGTTAATCATTAAAATAAATGTGGGACTCAAACCATGATCTACCTGTCTTATGTACTGTGTGCCTCAACATCTTTACAAGAAATGCTACACACACAGCTGGTTCACAGGTGTAATTTATGATGTCATTATTAACCTAGGTGCTGACTGCCACACAATGCCGCTAAGCGTGATTGTGCTTTTAAGGCAACTGCCATTAATCTTTAAATATTTATGCATTTCAGCATGTTTGCCCTAAGCTGCATGCCACACAAATGTTACTTGCTTATGGATTTTCCCGGTTAGGGATTGCCACAGTAGATCACTGGTCCATTATTGATTGGCAGTGGATTTTTACAGTATTGAGTTACCAGTCCAGTGCCCAACATTCACAGAAGGCACACTCATGTACCTACCTGCACGCCTTTAAAGTTCACTCAACTGCAGGGAGGACATGCAGACTCTGCACAGAAGGCACTCCAGCTGGGAATCAGCTCAGAGAACCTCTTTATGTGAGTCAACAACGCTAACCGCTGCACCACCGCGGCCAGATGCTACACAAATATTACTAAGAGAAAAAAAGTTAAACACATCTTAAAGAATTACACAGCTCTGGATTTGAACTATCAGAATAATGAAATTACAAAACATAGCTGGAGTGTGCTATCTCTCTTTGCCACAGAACTCAACTTTGAAACAACATTCAAATCATGTGTGTACAAACAATTCACATTTCCTCTACAGTATTAACAGAACATACACTTGCACATTCTCAGTTGGTTGTACATGTGTGGCTTACCTTTTAGTGTAATGAGTGATCACACAACCATTTATGAATCTGTTTGCACAAATGTAGCTCTCCACTTCTTGTATTGTGTTCATGCTTCCCTTATCTCTGCTGTAATCTCAGACATGCAGTCTATAATGCATTGTGTATCATTCACCTTTCACTGTATGATAAAAATGCATGACAAGGAAAAACATTTTTCAGCACAGGCAGGAGAGTTTGGATATTATTGAACAAAAACTGATAAATATGTACTGTATTGTTTCATTTAAAAGTTTGCTGAAGTTAGTTCCACAAGTTAGAAATTTATCCTCACTAACACACCTACTGCAGGGAAGGTTGTCTGAATTGCTGTTGTGTTTTCCTTTTCTCTCACACTAATCATTCACAGTTGCAAGTCATTAGCAACTAACAGTGGCATTGTACCTACACAGTTTACATCTGCAACACAATGTCAAAAGTATGGTATTCAGCAATTCTAATGAGTTCACACCTCATTTGCATCTTCGCCATGTTCAGAGGGATGAATCTACACTAAACAGGTAACCATGTAGCTAGGGAACTTGAAGGTGACAAAACAGAATTTTGGTATACCTTAAAACTGATTTATTTCTAGAGAAGGCTACTAATTTGGATAAGGTATGCTTGTGTTAGTCAAGTACATTCTAGATTTTGTAAAATTTTACAAATTTATTTATATATCTAGGGGAAAATGGAACTTTTATCTGTATACACTTCATATACTTCACTGCTGGCATAGGCATCTTTGGCAGGCATTTACATTTCACAAGTAGACAGGTTATAAACTTTCAGCACAACTATTATTTTTAAAATGTTTTGGTTTGACAATATTCTATGCTATTGTAGAGAAATGTAATGTATGTGTCACTGACACTGGTGTTGTCCTATGTCCCAAAAATTTAAAAAGCATTTATTCTTCCTCTTCATAAAAGTAGAAACACTACTAATATTTCAAACTACCGAACTATAGCCATTCTTTCTCCTATCTCCAAGATCCTAGAAAAATGTATACATATTCAACTTCAAATCTTTTCTACTAAACAACCAAATCACATCTTCCGCACAACATGGATTTAGGCCAGCCCATAGTACTACAACTGCCCTATTATCCTTTATGGACACTGTTTATTAAGCCAGGGATGCTGCTAAAACTGTCTCCTCCCTATTCTAGACCTATCAAAAGCATTTGATATAGTCTCTCACACCCTACTTCTAACCCAACATCCAAGATCTGCCTCTCCCCCACTCAACTGGTTTTCAAGTTACCTATCAGTGAGACAACAGTTTACTAAATGGCAACAGTCCCTCTCTCAATATATTAACACCTCTACAGGGGTTCCCCAAGGTTCTATACTAGGACCCCTCCCATTCAGCATTTTCATTAATAGTCTTCATTCTAAACTCTGTCGGGGATCACTTATTCAATACACAGATGACTCAGCCATTATATGTCCTGCTGATTCCATTTCTGATCTTCAACAAGTCACTCAAATGGCCTTTACCTCCACAGAGACCCGGATGTATACTAGTCATCTATCCCTTAATCCAAATAAAACCAAGTTAATACTATTCACCCCAAGAAGACAACTCATTTAAACAAAGCTCAGTTCAGTATGCATTCTCAGAATAATACAACAATCAAGGTTGTTACTCACACAAAATTACTGCAAGTAATTATAGAGGAACACTTGAAATTTGACCTGCACATACAACACTGAATCAGCAAAACTCACCAAAAGCTAGGCATTCTCTATAGGCATAAACACTTCCTTAGCCCCTCCACTAAACAAGCCCTTGCAACCTCTTATCTACTACCCTCTCTCATCTATGGAGCCCCTCTACTTACTAACCTCCAATCCTCCCTTAAAACTATGCTTGAGACATGTTACAATAAACTCGGCAAGTTTGCTACAAACGTCAATTATTCTACCCATCACTGTACTGCTCTACAAGCTTTGAACTGGCTAGAAATACCACACTACCAATCCTACCTGCAATTAACAACAACACACAAATAATTTTTAAAGCATCAGACCATTCTGCTCTTAGTTCAATATTTAGTTATTACCATCCAAAGAGGCCTCTCAGATCCTAGAATCAGCACCTTTTGCAGGTACACAAACAAAACCTACCAGTCGGCTAGCTTCTTTACTCATGCTCTGTAGCCAAAAACTGGAATGCCCTACAATTAATTATTAGAACTACTCATAGCCTTGCTTCTTTCAAAACTCCTCTATGAGATTACATATCTTCTATCTGGAACTGCACTTGTACCAAGCCTCCTCCCTTCAAAACCTAACTGTCTTTGCTTAATGATGATATTGATGTTTTAATATCTACAATCTAATAACATCGGGTGTAAAACTCACTAGTCTAGTGCCAGAAAGGTTTATGCAATGCTAACCTTTTTTACTTATTTATTTTTTAGTTATTCTCTATTTGTAAATTTTTGTTTTACCATTAATTTAATTATTGTTAACTATTTGCCTATGTTGTACATACTCTTGAAACTTATTCACATTGTATGTATTCTGTGTGTGTCCATGTTATTGTGGAGGCTCCACTGAAAATGAGCTCTTAATGGCCCAGTGGACTATCCCAGTAAACAAATGCAAATAAATAAATAAATGAAATAAAGTTCAGGCTTAGTTCCTTAGGACTGGACTCTGTATACAGTGTTACCCAACTTTAAGGTGAGATGCTCATGAATTAATACACAGATGTATAGGTCCTTGATGTTAAATGTATTTTGGACAAATATTTTGAGCTTTGCTAAGCAGAGATTTTAAAAATCAGTGGTTCATATGTGAACAGTAATGCCTTAACAAGATGGGCAATGTCCTGTATTAATCAACTTGGGGTGGCATTATTATGCTTCAAAAATGGGACATCTATAAAGCATAGTCTCTCATACATGTACAGATACTCAGACTCAACATAAATGTGTGCACCTCACCCCACCACATACACACACACACACACACACACACACACACACACACACACACACACACACACATATACACACATGCACATATACATGTATGTGCTTGCAAGCACACATACCCACCCACCGACATGCATGCATACACACATAATGGCATAGACACCTAAACTCACTTACACACACACACACACACACACACACACACACACACACACACACACACACATGGCCCACCACTTACAAGAATTTTTGCCTATGTACACTTCAGATACCTGATTATGATCAAATGAATATTGTATATAACTATTAGCTATAGTGATATATAGTAATATATTTAAGCTCAATGTTGTCAGACACATACCGTGCCACTTCCCCCAGGTACTGCTTCAAAAAATAAGTCCCATAATCCCCGGGATTCATGAAGCTTGCGCCAGGTGCAGACGTAGCATTGGCGTTCTAACACCAAATATGGCCATCGAGCGATTCAGGTATGAGCTGTTTCCACGTGCACTACCTGCGTATGCTACGCCTGCACAACTCCCAAGCCTTGTATGCTAATTAGCCCATGTGCAGCAGTGTAGCATGCAAATGAAAGTATGTATGTAGCGATTCAGGAAGTGGTGCAGGCGTAGTGTAAGCATGCAGAAATGTAAACCATAGAAAACGGTTTACATTTTTGCAAACATAAAATCGGAGCCATGACAGCCGACCAAACACGTGTATTACATTATTAATATATGCCGATGGCTAAATATATAGCCACTGGCATAAAAAAAATGTGCAAAATATAAAATTAACATTTAATATATATAGTCGCACTATTACGACGTGGAAGCGCAGGGAAGCGGTGCACAAAGGGGATCGCAAGGAATATATAAAAAATATAGAATAAAACTGCAATGAAACACATATCACAATTTCCCCATAATAGTCAATGGCAGGCATGCTACACCATACTTATGGCACAAGGGTTGCTAAGGGGCAGTGACAGTGTTATGCGCAGTAGCTAGGAATTAGTAGGCAATGCCATGCAAATGAGAGGAGTAATAGTGAATTGCAGATTCCCCTCTGGTGTAAGGATGCACCTCACAGTGTAGCGTTATAACACCGAGGTGTGCCCTTGAGATAAAGATGACATCAAGAGGGGGGTGTCGCCACTGCTATAATTGGAGCATTGCAAAACCAGTCTGCCCCTAGCTAGGCAAAGCTGCAGGATATGGGTGTGTAGAATTGGCCATAGCTACGCTTAGCTGAGAGTACACAAGATAACCGAGTATGTATGTGAACGGAGATGAAAACAAGTGTAAACCCGGTAAACGGGTATGCGCGGCGTGAACAGCAGCTTAAACAGGAAGGATATAGGAAAGAAATAAGGACATGCTGCAGCACTGAAATTGAAGTACAAATGACTAATTAACACCTAGAAGCCTACAGTGGGCCAATGACAGCAGCTAACAAGGCTGCAAGCAGCTACCTGCAGAACAGGAAAAGGGAGGGGCTGTACTGCAAAGAAAACAGCAAAGTGTCAAAGCAGAACAAAGCCAATTTGCAGTATATTAGCTACATTGGGCTTGCACATTTTGCCATGACTGGGTAGGGAAAGTACAAAACAAGAAAGATGGCAGGTGGATGCATGCCTGATAATGGGAGGGGATCCAGGTCTAAAAGTGAATTAAAGGGCAACAGATTAATCAAGGCAGGCAAGTAGATCTCCACAGTAACGGCCCTACACTTGCAGTACTCATTGCAAAACCCATAATTAAGACACGCTGCAGCTGGAATAGCTCATACACACTCACTGACATCAGTAGCATCCATAGCACAATACTATAAAGTGTGAAAACGCCTCACACACATTTGTGTATTCCCATAACCTCTGCACCAGTGGTATATACAGATGGGAAACGTTTATTATGTACATGCTAGGGGCTGCCATAGCTTTGATCCACCAGCATGTGTTAAAATGAAGGTGGTGTGAAGGATGATGCACAAGACCACCTCAGGCACCAGAGAAGGAGGAGAGTGTTGAGACCCAGTGTAACCTACCAGGGACTACATGATCTGGAGATAGTAGAGCATTACAGGGTGGACAGGGACATCCTACAACAACTTGTGGAGCTGTGCCAGCCATGCCTCAGAGCCAGAAAAAAACAGAGGGGAACCCATCCCAGTGGATATGAAGGCATGTGTAAGCCTGAGAATACTAGCTACAGGTACCTTTCAAAGACCAACTGGGGATATCATGGGGATCTCACAGACATCAGCATCCAGGGTACTACACCAGTTCCTGGATGCCATGTTACCACATGCCAATGAGCACATATACTTCCCCCGAATGCAGGAGGAGTTGGCCAGCGATATGCTTCTCTTCCACCATGTGGCAGAATACCCGGAGCTACTGGGTGCAATAGACTGCATGCACATACACATCAAGTCACCACCCAGTGAGCAGGCTAGGTGCGACATAAACTGCAAGGGATACCCCTCCATCAACAGCCAGGTCATGTGCAATGCCCAGGGCATTATCATGGATGTGTATGCTGACAGTCCTGGAAGCTATCACGACATCCACATCTGGCATGCCTCACAGCTGTATTGGTTATTTGCCAGGGGGGACATCCCAAATGGCCACCTGGTGGCACTGAAACCATGGATGATGACTCCCATCAGAAATGCACACACACCCATGCAGGAACGCCATAATGAGGCACACGCACAAACCAGAATCATCATAGAGTGTGTGTTTGGGATGCTGAAATCATGGTTCTGTTGCTTGGACATATCTGGTGGAGCCTTGCAGTACTCTCCAGGCACATATGCCCATATCTTCATAGTGTGTGCCATGCTACACAATATGGTCCTGCGGAAACAGCTGCAGCAGGGACAGAATGGTGAAGGCCCTCACAGCCCACCACCATTGCCAAAGGCCATACAGTCACAGAGGTACTCAGACCATGAACACCCTGAGCCAGCCCCAATAGGCAGACGGAGGCGTGCCCAGTATGCCCATGCATTGGCAAAGAGGGAACGTTTAGCACACACACTGACAGTGTAGGCACCTAGGTACTGGAACCTTTCTCCACCTGCACACACAGTAAAAATGGATGGCACACACACAAGACTACCTGTAAATTGTCATGTATAGGCAGTCTACTGTGTGCACCCAACATAGGCAACCCTCAACTATTGCACACACAACTGCCATTGGCACAATGTAAGTCAACACCTGAACAGTAAATTAAGCTATCAGTATATGCAGATACTATATGTATAGATTCATAGGTAGGTACTTGGCCAACTGCCAGAGGCCATTCATAAGCCCAGCCAAAATGTGTCAGCTTTTGTCACCCCATTGATTCATTAACTGTCCCTCTGTGGAGCAGAGCCAATGGCGGGATCCCTGGGGTGCATCTACTGTTCCCCATCTACTCTTCAAGGTTTCCCTTGCAGAGTGTTAGTGAGGTGCTCTGTATAATGTAGTTAGGGATGTTTTTCCAAAGTATGGGGTGTGTCTGTGACAGGAAGCTGCCCTCCAGCATCTTCCAGTTATTGTTGTGGCAAGGTTCATCTCATTACAGTGTATGGCTCACTGTGACATGGATTCCCAGAGGTGGAGCATATCCATCAAGCCTGAGTTTGACATGGCTCTGTTGGCCAGTGGAGATCTTCTCTGGGTAAACGAGATGCCACTGAGTAAAGCAGGAGTTTATTCAGTCTGGCTGCATATGCCATATGTTGGAGGCCAGTATTCCCCTTGGTGAGGTACATTCGTGGACCTCCCAGCTGTTGTAAGTGTCTTCTCAGGTACATCCCACATGGGTTATTATACCCTATGATGGGACTGATGAGTGATGAGTAAAGGGGCACTATAACCCCAATATGTCTAGATGGGAATCCTTTAGTAATCAGATGGCTTACATAGAAGGATGTTCTAACTACTGAGGAGATATGATTGTCAAAGGGGAGATCACTATCTACCTTAGTCCCCAGATACCCCATTACCTCATCCGTATTAAAGTGGCTGCCACTTATGTGTTAATATGTGGGTGCCAATTTCACAATGGAATGATCATGCAGTTAGTGGCACTTGGCTGGAGGCCATGACCTTGGCACCCTGTAACGTTCTCTCTGAGGCCCCTTGAGGGATGTCTGTATCAGCTGGACTATCAATCATGGCTCCCAGTTTGCAGTCATTGCCAAACATGGTCTGCCGTAGTCCACCTGTGTTTGCCTGTACCTCTGAGATGTATATGCCAAACAGTAGGGCTCCCAGGACTGAGTCCTGTGGGACACCAGTCATGACTGGTCAAGAGTTGGACCTGGAGACTGCTAGTCATACCATGTGGGTTCTGTGTGTATGCCCATTGGCAACCCAACCTGTGATGTATAGGTGTATGTACAGGCTGGTGTGTTTAGCAATAATACCTGAGTGGGGCATGGTGTCAAAAGCCTTGGCGAGGTCCAGGTAGTAGGTGTGAACCACCTTCCCTCTCATCTAATGTCTCAGTGACTGTATGTAAGACATCAAACAGGTTCAGTAGGCATGTACTGCACTCAACCAAGCTGACATGGGTTGGGTCACGTGTTCGGAGGTTACCAATGTCTTTGTTAATGAGTGCCATGAGGATGCGAACCATACCATTGCAGACCAGGCTAGTCAGGCTTATGGGGTGGTAGATACCATGGTCAGTTGTGATTCCACCTTGATGGAGTGGAATAACCGTTGCCACGCATCATTGTATGGGTATGTAGCCTGTGGAGAAGCTGAGGTAGGAAAGCTTAATTAGGTGGGGGGCAGGTTGTCTTGTACAGTTTGCAAGATGCAGTCTGGGACAGCATCTGCCTCCATTGATGCTGTGTTCTGCTGTTAGAGAGGGCCATTTCCACCCGTGTTTCTCTGATGTGTGGGATACTGTACCTTTCAGGTAGTGTTGTGGGCTTTTAAGGGGGTGAAGTATGCACTGAATGTATCTGCAAGGATGTTGGCGATATCAGTAGGGTCAGCATATTTTGTGTTATATTTCACCAGCATGGTGCAAATCTGTGTGTCACTACGTAGATCCTTGACATAGCCAAAGAAGACTTTGTGGTTATCTTTTGAATCCTTGCGTATTCTCCTGCTGATGTTAGCCTTGGATGATGTCATGAGGGACCTACGTATCATACTAATAGTGGTCACGGATGTCTGCCCTTCGTGGGATTTGCTGTTTGTCTGGAACACTTTTCTACTTCTGTAGTATAGCTTGTTTATTGCAGAGGTCCACCAGTCCTTGTCTAGGAGGAGTGAGTCTTGGTTTACCAGTGATGGTATGATCCATACATCTGTGTAGGTGCTTATAGACTGCATTTGTAAATCTGTCTGTATCCTGAGCAGTGTTTCCCCTTAGTGTGGGGGCTGTGAAACCCTCCACCCCTGTCATTAGTAGTGTAAATTTAGCTGTAGGAAAGGTATACACTGTGGTATCCGTGGGTGGGGGAGATGCTTGGCTGTGGAAACAGTGAATAGTTCATGGTCAGATCTAACCAGTGACCGATTAATCTCTGCTGTGGTGCACCTGTTGCCCATGTTGGTGATGACCACTTCTAGTAGTTTCCACACCACGTTAGGGAGGTTACCACCTGATACAGGGCATATGAGGTGATAAATTCTAGAAAGCACTGGGCCTGGAAGTGAGTACCAGAGTAAGTTTCCCAGTTAATGGTATGTTAGTTGACATCGAACAATGCCAGGGTGTGCATTAGGACTGTCATGTTC
>NC_056741.1:1063696723-1063756723 GCF_019279795.1 Protopterus annectens | reverse complement strand
TGATGTGCATGTAATTAGCTACTTAGGAACACCAATTGGTTATCAGGATAGCACATGTTACTGATCTGTAACTATAAAAGGTTGCCTTGTCATACATTCAAACCATCTGTATCTACCTGTAGGACAGTACAAAACACTGAAAGATGAACCGAAACGAGCATTATACTAGTCAATAACACCTCCGATTACTAAGAAGGTATGTATAACATGTACTATGTCTGTGTATGTAGTACCTGTACTGTAAGAATTACAATGTAATCAATGCATATAGTAGAAATAGCTATCTTGTAGGGATGTATTGTTGAGCAGTAGTAATGCTTGTAGTATTCTATGTGTGTACTGCTGTAGGTCACACGGCAAACTCCGCATAGACCACAAGGGATGATATGGGCTTGGAACCCACCAATTCCCTTCCAGCCACTGTCAGTGTCAGGAATGGTCCAAAAAGTATGTGCTATAACCGAGGATAGTATATGTCGATATACTGTAACAGGCGACATATGTATGGGTGTATAAGGAAGATGAACATGTTGAAGGTGGGCTTACCGTCCAAATATGGTGTGCATTGTGGAATATTGTGCCAATAACTGTGTAATGTACAGTATTTCAGGCAGACCTGCATTCTATTCTACATAGCAGTTCTGTTATGTTATGCAAACAGTAGTTATATCTACTGGCAATAACAATACTCAATAACAGGATACATAGCATTAGTATTAATCTGACAGTTAAGCAGCATTATAGCAAAGATATTTGGAAGAGCCAGGTAACTATCCATGCACATAACACATGTAATATCCACGTCTCTAGTATCGTTTGCAAGCAATAACAGCTGTGCATGTGTACATGTTATGCAAATGTGTAGTGACCCTTGTTACAGGGCTGGACCTCTCTGCAAGCAATAACAGCTGTGCATGTGTACATGTTATGCAAATGTGTAGTGACCCTTGCTACAGGGCTGGAGCTCTCTAGTATCGTTTGCAAACAATAACAGCTGTGCATGTGTACATGTTATGCAAATGTGTAGTGACCCTTGTTACAGGGCTGGACCTCTCTAGTATCATTTGCAAGTAATAACAGCTGTGCATGTGTACATGTTATGCAAATGTGTAGTGACCCTTGTTACAGGGCTGGTCCTCTCTAGTATTGTTTGCAAGCAATAACAGCTGTGCATGTGTACATGTTATGCAAATGTGTAGTGACCCTTGTTACAGGGCTGGAGCTCTCTAGTATCATTTGCAAGCAATAACAGCTGTGCATGTGTACATGTTATGCAAATGTGTAGTGACCCTTGTACAGGGCTGGACCTCTCTAGAATCATTTGCAAGCAATAACAGCTGTGCATGTGTACATGTTATGCAAATATTTAGTGACCCTCGTTACAGGGCTGGACCTCTCTAGTATCATTTGCAAGCAATAACAGCTGTGCATGTGTACATGTTATGCAAATATGTAGTGACCCTTGTTACAGGGCTGGACCTCTCTGCAAGCAATAACAGCTGTGCATGTGTACATGTTATGCAAATGAGTAGTGACCCTTGTTACAGGGCTGGACTTCTCTAGTATCATTTGCAAGCAATAAGAGCTGTGTATGTGTACATGTTATGCAGATGTGTAGTGACCCTTGTTGCAGGGCTGGACCTCTCTAGTATCGTTTGCAAGCAATAACAGCTGTGCATTTGTACATATTATGCAAATGTGTAGTGACCCTTGTTACAGGTCTGGACCTCTCTAGTATCGTTTGCAAGCAATAACAGCTGTGCATGTGTACATGTTATGCAAATGTGTAGTGACCCTCGTTACAGGGCTGGACCTCTCTAGTATTGTTTGCAAGCAATAACAGCTGTGCATGTGTACATGTTATGCAAATGTGTAGTGACCCTCGTTACAGGGCTGGACCTCTCTAGTATTGTTTGCAAGCAATAACAGCTGTGCATGTGTACATGTTATGCAAATGTGTAGTGACCCTCATTACAGGGCTGGAGCTCTCTATTATCATTTGCAAGCAATAACAGCTGTGCATGTGTACATGTTATGCAAATGTGTAGTGACCCTCGTAACAGGGCTGGACCTCTCTAGTATCATTTGCAAGCAATAACAGCTGTGCATGTGCACATGTTATGCAAATGTATAGTGACCCTTGTTACAGGGCTGGACCTCTCTAGTATCATTTGCAAGCAATAAGAGCTGTGCATGTGTACATGTTATGCAAATGTGTAGTGACCCTTGTTACAGGGCTTGACCTCTCGAGTATCATTTGCAAGCAATAACAGCTGCGCATGTGTACATGTTATGCAGATGTGTAGTGACCCTTGTTACAGGGCAGGACCTCTCTAGTATCATTTGCAAGCAATAACAGCTGTGCATGTGTACATGTTATGCAAATGTGTAGTGACCCTAGTTACAGGGCTGGACCTCTCTAGTATCGTTTGCAAGCAATAACAGCTGTGCATGTGTACATGTTATGCAAATGTGTAGTAACCCTTGTTACAGGGCTGGACCTCTCTAGTATCATTTGCAAGCAATAACAGCTGTGCATGTGTACATGTTATGCAAATGTGTAGTGACCCTTGTTACAGGGCTGGACCTCTCTAGTATCGTTTGCAAGCAATAAGAGCTGTTTATGTGTACATGTTATGCAAATGTGTAGTGACCCTTGTTACAGGGCTGGACCTCTCTAGTATTGTTTGCATGCAATAAGAGCTGTTCATGTTTACATGTTATGCAAATGTGTAGTGACCCTTGTTACAGGGCTGGTCCTCTCTGCAAGCAATAACAGCTGTGCATGTGTACATGTTATGCAAATGTGTAGTGACCCTTGCTACAGGGCTGGAGCTCTCTAGTATCGTTTGCAAACAATAACAGCTGTGCATGTGTACATGTTATGCAAATGTGTAGTGACCCTTGTTACAGGGCTGGACCTCTCTAGTATCATTTGCAAGTAATAACAGCTGTGCATGTGTACATGTTATGCAAATGTGTAGTGACCCTTGTTACAGGGCTGGTCCTCTCTAGTATTGTTTGCAAGCAATAACAGCTGTGCATGTGTACATGTTATGCAAATGTGTAGTGACCCTTGTACAGGGCTGGACCTCTCTAGAATCATTTGCAAGCAATAACAGCTGTGCATGTGTACATGTTATGCAAGTGTTTAGTGACCCTCATTACAGGGCTGGACCTCTCTAGTATCATTTGCAAGCAATAACAGCTGTGCATGTGTACATGTTATGCAAATGTGTAGTGACCCTTGTTACAGGGCTGGACCTCTCTGCAAGCAATAACAGCTGTGCATGTGTACATGTTATGCAAATGTGTAGTGACCCTTGTTACAGGGCTGGAGCTCTCTAGTAACATTTGCAAGCAATAACAGCTGTGCATGTGTACATGTTATGCAAATGTGTAGTGACCCTTGTTACAGGGCTGGTCCTCTCTATTATTGTTTGCAAGCAATAACAGCTGTGCATGTGTACATGTTATGCAAATGTGTAGTGACCCTTGTTACAGGGCTGGACCTCTCTAGTATCATTTGCAAGCAATAACAGCTGTGCATGTGTCCATGTTATGCAAATGAGTAGTGACCCTTGTTACAGGGCTGGACTTCTCTAGTATCATTTGCAAGCAATAACAGCTGTGCATGTGTACATGTTATGCAAATGTGTAGTGACCCTCGTTACAGGGCTGGACCTCTCTAGTATTGTTTGCAAGCAATAACAGCTGTGCATGTGTACATGTTATGCAAATGTGTAGTGACCCTCGTTACAGGGCTGGAGCTCTCTAGTATCGTTTGCAAGCAATAACAGCTGTGCATGTGTACATGTTATGCAAATGTGTAGTGACCCTCATTACAGGGCTGGATCTCTCTATTATCATTTGCAAGCAATAACAGCTGTGCATGTGTACATGTTATGCAAATGTGTAGTGACCCTCGTTACAGGGCTGGACCTCTCTAGTATCATTTGCAAGCAATAACAGCTGTGCATGTGCACATGTTATGCAAATGTATAGTGACCCTTGTTACAGGGCTGGACCTCTCTAGTATCATTTGCAAGCAATAAGAGCTGTGCATGTGTACATGTTATGCAAATGTGTAGTGACCCTTGTTACAGGGCTTGACCTCTCGAGTATCATTTGCAAGCAATAACAGCTGCGCATGTGTACATGTTATGCAGATGTGTAGTGACCCTTGTTACAGGGCTGGACTTCTCAAGTATCGTTTGTAAGCAATAAGAGCTGTGCATGTGTACATGTTATGCAGATGTGTAGTGACCCTTGTTACAGGGCTGGACCTCTCTAGTATTGTTTGCAAGCAATAACAGCTGTGCATTTGTACATGTTATGCAAATGTGTAGTGACCCTTGTTACAGGGCAGGACCTCTCTAGTATCATTTGCAAGCAATAACAGCTGTGCATGTGTACATGTTATGCAAATGTGTAGTGACCCTTGTTACAGGGCTGGACCTCTATAGTATCATTTGCAAGCAATAACAGCTGTGCATGTGTACATGTTATGCAAATGTGTAGTGACCCTAGTTACAGGGCTGGACCTCTCTAGTATCGTTTGCAAGCAATAACAGCTGTGCATGTGTACATGTTATGCAAATGTGTAGTAACCCTTGTTACAGGGCTGGACCTCTCTAGTATCATTTGCAAGCAATAACAGCTGTGCATGTGTACATGTTATGCAAATGTGTAGTGACCCTTGTTACAGGGCTGGACCTCTCTAGTATCGTTTGCAAGCAATAAGAGCTGTTTATGTGTACATGTTATGCAAATGTGTAGTGACCCTTGTTACAGGGCTGGACCTCTCTAGTATTGTTTGCATGCAATAAGAGCTGTTCATGTTTACATGTTATGCAAATGTGTAGTGACCCTTGTTACAGGGCTGGTCCTCTCTAGTATTGTTTGCAAGCAATAACAGCTGTGCATGTGTACATGTTATGCAAATGTGTAGTGACCCTTGTTACAGGGCTGGACCTCTCTAGTATCATTTGCAAGCAATAACAGCTGTGCATGTGTACATGTTATGCAAATGTGTAGTGACCCTTGTTACAGGGCTGGACCTCTCTAGTATCATTTGCAAGCAATAACAGCTGTGCATGTGTACATTTTATGCAAATGTGTAGTAACCCTTGTTACAGGGCTGGTCCTCTCTAGTATCGTTTGCAAGCAATAAGAGATATGCATGTGCACATGTTATGCAAATGTGTAGTGACCCTTGTTACAGGGCTGGACCTCTCTAGTATCATTTGCAAGCAATAAGAGCTGTGCATGTGTACATGTTATGCAAATGTGTAATGACCTTTGTTACAGGGCTGGACCTCTCTAGTATCGTTTGCAAGCAATAACAGCTGTGCATGTGTACATGTTATGCAAATGTGTAATGACCTTTGTTACAGGGCTGGACCTCTCTAGTATCGTTTGCAAGCAATAACAGCTGTGCATGTGTACATGTTATGCAAATGTGTAGTGACCCTTGTTACAGGGCTGGACTTCTCTAGTATCGTTTGCAAGCAATAACAGCTGTGCATGTGTACATGTTATGCAAATGTGTAGTGACCCTTGTTACAGGGCTGGACTTCTCTAGTATCGTTTGCAAGCAATAACAGCTGTGCATGTGTACATGTTATGCAAATGTGTAGTGACCCTTGTTACCTGGCTGGGCCAAATGGCTATGTGCACACCTACATAGAGTGGATATTGAGAGTAGAGACACACTGGTTGAACTACCAGGTTTGTGTAGCCCAACCTCTCATTGCCAACCTAACAGCCACTTGCACATACTGTATGTAAGGTAGTGCACAGCACTGGTAATTAAACAGGTTGCATATCATCTTTAACTCCATCGGCAGAAGGAGTGTAAGATGTAGGAGACAGCTGCCCATGTGTAATAGCCGCTTCATAGGTGATGATTCACACTATCTGATTCTACCCTGATCATGTTCAGAACTCGACTGAAGCAAACAGTGCAGCAACCATAAAAGTTCAACTAGAAAAGAAAAAGCAGCAAATGCACTGTGTGCAAAATTCCGTCTCTGTGTCTTGGGAATTCGCCCCTATTCAACGCTCATACCAGTCCACAACACCTTCAATGAAACCAAGTAGAAGTAAACAAAAATTTATTGTAATGCCAACAAACAAAGAATGGTTAAGCGCTTTCACTTGAATAAAACAAGCTTCCTCAGAACACCATAGCTTGCATCACAGTTGCTTAAATAACATTTTTGGCGCCAAATTTCAGTTTGAAATTTTAAAGCTATACACACATCCTATGACCATTGTTCTCTATTCATAAAATATTAAATGATATTCATATTATTTCTAAAAACAATGTTACATGTAATATGTATTGATAAAATGAACAATCTAAAAAACTGAAAAAATGTTAACAACAACATTTGGATCAAATCAAAACATGTTTAAAAACATATAACAATGTACCTTATAAATAGTTCATTTTAAGACCAATAGTGGTTTGACAGATAGAGTGTCATTTAAACCATATAGTGGAAGCATCTGTATATATTTGCCACCAAAATTCTTTATATAATAATAAACTATTAAAGTCACCCCCTCTGTTATTGGTGTGCACAATGCCCACTATACCAAAATTAAAATAATGTTTATCACCATATTGCTTAATATGTTTATACAAAGCATTTTTTTCATCCTTCCTTCTAATGCTATAAAGGTGAGAGTATATGCGTTTGTTTAAACTCCTTTGAGTCTTACCTGTATAGAATCCTGAACATGTTCTACAGATGGCAATATACACCACCATTTTAGTTGTACAGTTGCCTCCACAGAATTTAATTCTAGTGTGTTTGTAATTGCCCAATTGCACACTATCTCCCTAAAATACAGTGTGACATTGTTTACATGCCCCACATTTTGCAGTTTTCATATGTTATGTTAGGGGATGAGTTTAAATCCAAAATTTACAGAAAGGACACTTTTTTGAACAGTTATTTGGAATATTCTAGCTACCATCCGAAGAAACAATTCACGAATATATATAAGGGTCAGCTTATTAGAGCAGTTAGGATGACCTCACGGTATGAGGACATGTTGGAAGAGGTGAAATTTATAACGTCCTTATTTAAGGACAGAGGCTATGATGTTAGAGTTATGGAAAATGTAAGTAATTATGTTGTGAGGAAATGGGCTAACTAGTACAAGCCTTTGTTGGGTGAAAAATATAGGACAGCAATTGTTTAGACTGTGGATACATTGCATGATATGAAGTCTGAAACTTGCATTTTTGGTAAATCTTGCATTTTGGAATTTGGCATGTATTCAGGTAAAGTTAAGAAGATTTTGATGAACAACTGGCATATAATATCTGCTGATCAAGATATAGCACCTATATTAGGTGAATGCCCAAGGTTTGTTTATAAGTTAGGGGCAAATATAAAATCTATTAGAGAAGGGTATCTTCATTAAGAAGACAGAACATATGAAAACTGCAAAATGTGGGGCATGTAAACAATGTCACACTATATTTCAGGGAGATAGTGTGAAACTGGACAATTACAAACACACTAGAATTAAATTCTGTGGAGACAACTGTACAACTAAAATGGTGTATATTGTCATCTGTAGAACATGTTCAGGATTCTATATAGGTAAGACTCAAAGGAGTTTAAACAAACGTATATATCTCACCTTTATAGCATCAGAAGGAAGGATGAAAAAAATGCTTTGTATAAACATATTAAGCAATATGGTGATAAACATTATTTTAATTTTGGTATAGTGGACATTGTGCACACCAATAACAGAGGGGGTGACTTTAATAATTTATTATTATATAAAGAATTTTGGTGGCAAATATATACGGATGCTTCCACTATACCAGGTTTAAATGACACTCTATCTGTCAAACCACTATTGGTCTTAAAATGAACTATTTATAAGGTACATTGTTATATGAGGTTAAACATGTTTTGATTTGATCCAAATGTTGTTGTTAACATTTTTTCAGTTTTTTAACTTGTTCATTTTATCAATACATATTACATGTAACATTGTTTTTAGAAATAATATGAATATCATTTAATATTTTATGAATAGAGAACAATGGTCATAGGATGTGTGTATAGCTTTAAAATTTCAAACTGAAATTTGGCGCCAAAAATGTTATTTAAGCAACTGTGATGCAAGCTATGGTGTTCTGAGGAAGCTTGTTTTATTCAAGTGAAAGCACTTAACCATTCTTTGTTTGTTGGCATTACAATAAATTTTTGTTTATTTCTACTTGGTTTCATTGAAGGTGTTGTGGACTGGTATGAGCGTTGAATAGGGGCGAATTCCCAAGACACAGAGACGGAATTTTGCACACAGTGCATTTGCTGCTTTTTCTTTTCTAGTTGAACTTTCATCCTGATCATGTTGATAGTGGCATCAGAGTCTACTGATACATGACTGTTTGGAAACACTATATGGACACACATATGTCAATCCCTAACATGGAGAACATATCTGTGCAGTGGCTGAGACATGTTTCAATGCTCTAGAGAGCACACCTGCATGACCATGTTATAACACATACCTCACCGCTTGCCCATCATCCTTTATTGGAACACATGGTCCGCAGGCGTGTCCATATTCCTGAAGGATATGTAGGATATGAACACCCCCACGCTAGTTGCACTTGCATAACTTCAGATGCATTATGCTGAGCAACTACCTTTGCACCAAAGTGGATTTCAGATTGCACCTTGTGACAGATCACCCACCAATACACACCCACGCTAGTTGCACCAGACCTCTCAACTGTCCCTAATTTTCAGGGATGTCCCTGATTCTGACTCAAATTTTAGCTCTGTCCCACTTAATCCCTCCTAAAACTGGTGACTTTTGGAGGAAAGTTGGTGAATTAAACTTAATGACTAATGGCAATAATTAAGAGTTGTGGATTTCTTTTACCACTCACAAAATGTACATTAATTCATATGTTGTGATTCTGTGAATGTCTCAAGTTAATAGCACAAATATTTTAAAAGTGTCCCTGATTGCCCCTGATTGTTTCTGGCTTTGTCTCTGATTCTGTTGAAATTTATCCCTGATTGGTTGAGAGGTATGAGTTGCACTTGCATAACATCAGATGCATTATGCTAAGCAACTACCTTTGTGCCAAAGTGGAATTCAAATTGCACCTTGAGACAGATCATCCACCAGGCCGCGGATTTCCCAACTGTCATAATGTGCTTTAATGGGGAAGATTAGGTCTGAGACAGAACCATAATAATGGCTACTCTCAACTATTCTGTTATGAACTGGGAAGACTCCTTATATACCAACAGCAGCACTCAATGCATGTTGGACTCCATCGACTTAACTGACTTGGATCACAGTAGTCACACAAACAGGGCTAACAGTATGCTACACATAGTTAGTCTCCAATGCCAATGTTATGTTTCCTAAGAGCAGAGTGGTGACTGTCATGGCACCCATGCAGATGGACAATGCACGTGCAAATGCTGAATCCTACACAAATGAACCTTAAGCAGTCACATATGTGCAGTGATTGTGCCATTGAAACAGAACCAGGATTCAACCCAACACAAACAACAAGGCAAACTGGTGGTATCATGCTTTAAACTGTACCACAGAAGGTAGTAACTGTTGCAAGAGTGAACACACATGAGTGTAGGTGATCCCTGGTCAGCCTCAGTAAGATGCAGATGCACTATATAAAACCACACAAAGCTACTGTGAAACTAATCAGCCACATATTATGAGGCCAAGCACAGAGCATTATATAGCTGTGTCATTAATCATAATGGCAATGACAAGACCTGCCGTGCTGCACAGCACTATGGCATGGGAAGTACTGCACCTACAGAAATAGCAGCCGTTCATCCAGATAGGGTCATGGAGAACCTAAACCCACTCCCACCTCCCCCCCAACAGGTACACTTAGTAATATATCCATGTACACTACAGGGCCCCTGTAATAATGACTATGCAGGTACAAGCTGCACTCTCTAAAGCCATATATACAGCTTTCATGGGACCTGTCAACATCCCAGGGTGTATCCTACACAAATGTAAGAACATTCAGCTATCCACATACACATCATGATCAATCATAGCTCCATGTCAGACTGTATACACACAGAATGGTGCACAGCAACAGTTATCACACCCCACAAAGGAGGAGACACCATTGATAATGGGAAATAGTGCACACCTACCCTGCTGAGTCTGGTCTGTAAGGCCATAAGCCATGATCAACATATTTGATGTACTCAGTACAGATGTAGATGACAGTAGCATTGATTCACACTGCATATCATGACCTTGCCAGGTCGTAGGACACCATCACCCATACTGTGTTCCAGCTACACTCAGTAAACTAGGTGTATATTCCTATGTCACAGGAGTGGTTGGCAACTGGACTGCTGACAGAACCAACACTACAGAAGGTGTCTGACTAATACACGGACATCAAACCAGTGCCAGCCACAGTAATACAGGTTTCATTCCTGGTACTCCCCGTCTTTGTTATCTATGCCACACAGACAAACACAGAAGGCATCAGCCTATTGATGTTTGCAAATGACTATGAACTAGGAGGAACAGTCTACTCAATGTGTGCTGCGTTCAACATACAGAAGGGCCTTAGTGTGTCAGATGTGTGGTGTGTGACATATGGCCACAATCTGACAGATAAGTATTACATTGTCATCCCCTATGTTACAAACCCTGTACCCATGAACTACCACCTAGGCAGCGGTCAACATAATGGCAACTGTGTGTATGGGATGCAGCTGGACAGTACTCTTTCCTTTGATCGTTACTTCACCACACTAGGCAGGTAGTCATATGTGGCACCCCTAATCATGACAGGGTGCCATCCAGGAATATAGAGATAATTGCTCAGCCATACTCAACACCCATGTGACCCATAATACATCACATATTTCCTTTAAGGGTTATTGCCCATGTGTAGATGGCCTACACTGCCCTTCCCAGTCCCTAGCTGCACTATGTAGCATGCAGCCTACCCTGAATAAAGCCATGTTCAACCCAGAGGTGTTGGACATGCTACACTTAACACATCCTGATCCCAAATAAACACATACTTCATGGACATCCACCTTTCTAGTACAAGGATCACACCTGACAGAGCTCTGTCCCATACACTTAACATACTCTTTCATAGTTTCATAGTAGTGTACTAGGCTATCTGCCCTGGGGCATTTACAAGCCTAGCCAACAATGATGTGGCTTACGCCACCCCGTATTATATAGTTGCGCCTCTCTAGTAGTGACACATGTGAGACCCCATTATTTAGTAAACTATACCTCTGTCTAGTAGTGACACTGAGGTGACTCCCGGGGTAAACTTACGATCTCCCATCCATGCATCGAGATTTTTCTTGAACAGTGCCAATGAAGGGCTCTGTCTCACATGAACTGGGATTTTGTTCCAGAGTACGGGTAACCTCTGTGTTATGAATCTATCCCTCCAGCATGTTTTATTCATATTTGTGCAGAGGTTGAAATCTTTAGCTCATGTGGTTCTGGTGGATCTGGATTTTTTGAGATGGAGCATGTCCATCAGTTCTTGGTTGGACATGGCCCTATATGTTAGGCACAAATCACCTCTGAGCAGGCGGTATGCTACTGAATAGAGCTGGAGTTTCTTTAATCTAGCTGGATAAGGCACATGTTTGAGACCCATGATCCTCTTGGTGAGGTACTTCTGGGGTCTTTCCAGTTGTTGCATGTGCCGGGTGAGATACATCCCAAATGGAGCATTATATTCAATCATGGGCCTGACAAGGAGGAATATAGAGGTACAATGACCTCCTTTGATCTGGATGAGAATCCCTACATGATGAGATGGGCAAGGTAGAATGTCTTTCTGACCACTTTGGCAACATGGTTGTCAAAGGAGAGGTCACTATCGACTTGAGTCCCCAGGTCTCTGATTACTTCTTCCGCACTCAGTGGGTTATTGTCTATGTGATAATTTGTGGGTACTTTGTTTTTCCCAAAGGGGATGACTATACATTTTTGGCGTTAAGTTTGAGGCCATGATTCCGCACCAGTTGTCCGTTTCAGTGAGACCTTTCTGTAGGATGTGTGTGTCAGCAGGTGAATCAACTATGGCACCCAGTTTGCAGTCATCTGCAAACTTTGTCAGCCGTAATCCTCCCATATTTGCTTTCACATCCGAAGTAAATGCCGAATAAGAGTGGTCCCAAGACTGAGCCCTGTGGGACACCACTGACTGGTTTTGAGTCTGACATGGCTCCAGCAATTTTGACTTTATGGGTTCTGTTTTTTAGCCAGTTTGCTACCCATCTTGTGACATATGGATTTACATTTAGGCTGCTGAGCTTGTCTATGATGCCAGAGTGTGGTATCGTGTCAAAGGCTTTAGCCAAGTCCACGTAGGCAGTGTGGACAGCCTTGCCCTCGTCGATGGCACTAGTGACTGTCTCGAAGAAGTCAACCAGGTTTAAGAGACAGGATATGCCTTTTACAAAACCGAACTGGGTGGGATCAAGGGTCTGCAGATCTCCAATATCGCCATTTATGAGTTCCATGATGATTCTTTCCATAGCCTTGCAGACCAGGCTGGTCAGACTTATGGGGCGGTAGTTACCAGGGTCAGTAGAATTTCCCTTTGTGGAGTGGGACCACTGTTGCTGTGCCAGTGTTCAGGTACATATCCTGTAGTGAGGCTAAGATTGAATAGCTTTTAGGTGCGGGTTTAGTTCATCTTGAAGTTCACATAACACAACCGGGATACCATCGGGTCCCATAGATGCTGTGTTTTTGCTTTGTTGAGTGCTGATTTCACCTGTATGTCTGAGATGACAGGTAGGTTACATTCAGCAGGGATGATTACTACATCTTTAGGGGTGAGGGAGGGAGAAATTTGCACTGAACCTATCTGCCAGAATATTGGCAATGTCAGTAGGGTCAGTGAATTTTTGTCGTTGTGTACCAACTCAGAGCATATCTGAGAATTTCCTCCCAAGGTTCTGACATAATTGAAGAAGGCCTTGTGATTGTCTTTGGTATCCTTGGCAATCTTTCTCTCAAAGTTGGCTTTAGATGTTTTATGAGAGAACGTAGTTTTTTACTTGTGCTGATCAGGGAAGCCTTTCCCTTGTGGGATTTGGCTTTGTCCTGCAGTAGCTTCCTTCTTTTGTTGTACAGTTTGTTTATAGCCGGGGTCCACCAAACCGGGCGTTTTCCCTTGGTGGAGAGGGTCTTGGTTTTAGTTGGGATTGCTTGATCCATGCATTCTTGGAGATGTCCGTAGAAGGCTGTTGTGTAGGATTCAGCATTTTGGGATGTGGTTTCCATTAACCCAGTAGGCTTAAAGGATATCATTTCTGACTTAAGGAGTGTAAAGTAGGCCATACTATGCATGCCATACTATGCATGCCATACTATGCATCCCTGTCCAGTGAAGCTGCACATCACCCCTCTCTGTGACATGGTGTGATGACCGCATGTCAAATATATCAGTAACTCTGTGGATCAGTTCTGTGGCACTGTTTGAACTGGCAACTGAAACTTACCTGTCTGTTGCTTACAGCTAGGTAACCTGTCTGCCTAGGCTCATAAATGGTCCAGGGCATATAGCCTACTAGATCACTATGACCATACATGCTATAGCTGATATCCAACCCTGCAAATACCATCAGGCTAGCTATTGTCCCATGTGTTATACATGTGCAACACAGGCAATATATGGCAGCATGCTACACAGCTGTACAGTGCCATGTAGATGTATATGGCAAAACACATACATGCTTGCAAGTCTGCAGGGTCACAGGTCATGTCCCTAATGGCTATGTATGACTATATATGTTACATATACACAGCATTAAGGTTGATTGAATTAATGTGAACACATCCAGGCATGTGCTGATAAGTAAAGACACCAGTACAGGCAAACAGACATACCCACGTCAAGACAACATCCACATGGTGTATGAGCAATGACACACACATATATGGTGATAACATCACATCACCAGTAAGTGCCAAATGTGTGTGACTTATACATGTCAGTGATGTTAGTGTCATGTAGATTTGCAAAGACGTGTTTGTAATCTTAATACATGTGATACACATGTATGTTCAGCTGTACTGCTGTACTTCTCTGTGAGTTACTGTGGCCTTTCTCCATCATTATGTCTTCCAGGTATGCCATGTAGCAGACTGCCGGCATACAGCTGCTTGGAGGATGAGGTCCTCGTCCCATACCTCCTCGACAACCACACAACACTCTTCGGCCATGTGCCACAGGATGCACAGCAACAGGATGCCCTGTGGGAGGAACTCTGCAGGAGGGTAAATGATGTTGGCAGTCACAATCGCACCTATCAGCAAGTGTGCCAACACTGCACTGACCTCATAAGATGGGCGAAACAGCGTGCTAATACAATCGCCAGGGAACAAGGTGCAACAGGTGGGGTGCCACTCACCCAGACCCCACTCACATGTACCGAGGAGCTACTGGCCAACCTGGGGACACCTGCAGACCTCCATTTACAAGCTTTAGCTGGTATTGTGGAGGTGGGTGTCTCTCAACCACCGAGCCTGGAGTTGCCTGGTAAGTCACTACTGCACATATAACACAACTACATTTCACATAGGTACATGTGTTACTGTACAATATGTAATGTAACATCATATGCAAGGCATGTATGCACACATGCCACATACTATAGTCTGCTACTCTATGTATACACAGATGTGCATACTTCATAGTATAGTGTATTGTACTGGCTTATGTGCTAACATGGACATTGCACTCTATAGGTATCACACAGGTGTGGATAATGATCTTACAGCTGTGACACTCCTGTTTAGGTACCTCTGGCATTTTGCAGTGACAGCCAGCCTGTGTCAGGTGAGATTATTATTTACCAGGCTTGATAATGCACGGAACATATTAATTGCATGCTATCTGCCATAACACACGTACACATAATGTATGGTGGTCCTGTTAATGGACACTGGTCAGACCTGCAATGCATCACAGTGTTTACCCATGTGAAGCAATTGAAGACTATATGAAACACCTACACTAAACCTTCCAAACTGTCATTGCCAGATGTGTGGACAACAGTGAATACAATGGTGAAGGTGTGTTCCACTGTAGGGACAGGTACTACATATCAGCATTACACATGTTGGGAATACGAACAGTACTGTACAGAGAGCATATGTGTGCACAGACTCTAAATGTGTTGGAGCTGGAGTATAACCGGCCCACATGATACACCCTTATGGATTATATCCTTGCTATGAATGTCACACAATGTCATGTGCTACCTGACATGTCCATGACATGTAGTGGGCTAACTGCAACACTGCTCAACTATCCTGCAAAACATGTCTCACATCCCATACATACCACCCTTTATCTGCCTAACCCTGTCCTCAGTGGAGCATATGACATCTATGGGTGTATGACATATGGGACAACACTGACATGTGAAATAAGATGGCCATTACAACAATTGGACAGCACATGTATACACATGGCCATTGAGGATGGCCAGAGATATGAAGCTACACACCCAGTAGAAGTGATGTACATGTGTGTACACCCTGTTGTACATTGGCTCGACACACTACAACTATGGCCTTTGTGTAATGGTGATACTGCAGATGTGAAACACTAAACATCATACAGGCCTGTGCACAGCTTGTGTAGGCATAACATGAAACCACCACATAACATGTCTTAAACATCTTGAGCTTGTGTCATAACATGACACCATTCACCTATACAGAATCCAAATACATGCATGTGTTGCACAATATACATATACAACCACATCAGGCCATAGATACAGTACAGTCACCTTGCTGGTGTCAGACATCACTGTCATGCCTGCTCCTCATTTGTGTGAGGTATACAGATGGCATGTGGGACATAGAGTACTGCTAACTTAGCCATGTGTGGGCATAGTTGCCAGGCAGTAATCTATCCCTCTAGCATGTCATGTTTATTGTGGTGACAAGGTTTAAGTCCCTAGAGCCTGTAGCTCAGAGGGATTGGGATTTCTTTAGGTGTAGCATGTCCAACAGCTCTGGGTTTGACATAGCTTTATATTTTAGGTAGAGATTATCTCTGAGTAGGCAATATGCTATGGAGTAAAGCTGGAGTTTTTTGAGGCGGTCAGTGTAGGGCATTTGTTTGAGGCCAGTAATCCTGTTTCTGAGGTACTTCTGTGGCCTTTCCAGCTGCTGCAGATGTCTTGTGAGGTACATTCCAAAAGGGGCATTTTACTTTATAATGGGTCTAATGAGTGTCGAGTAGAGGGGAACAATGACCTCTTTTTTCCTGGATGAGAACCCTTTTATGATGAGGTGTGCCATGTAGAAGTACTTCCTGACTACTGTGGCAATGTGACTATCAAAGGAGAGACTATTGTCCACCTGGGTCCCAAGGTCTCTTATCAGTGTTAAGTAGATTGCTGCCTATGTGGTAGTTCATGGGTACAGAGTTTTTACCAAAGGGGATGACACTGCACTTTCTGGCATTGAGCTTGAGGCCATGGCTCTGACACCAGGCATCTGTCTCAGTGAGGCCCTTCTGTAGGATATCCACATCATTTGGGTACTTGACTATGGCTCCTAGTTTGCAGTCATCTGCGAACTTCGTTAGCCAGAGGCCTTCTGTGTTAGCCTGTACTTCAGAGAAGTAGATACCAAACAGGAGAGGTTCCAGGATGGAACCCTGTGGTACTCCACTTGAACATGCATGCTGTTGTGTGCAACTCAGGGATGTATGATAACTACCACTATAACTGTCTAAGCTGAATGCCATCTGCCATATCACCTGCATGTAGCGTGTGTGTGTGTGTGTGTGTGTGTGTGTGTGTGTGTGTGTGTGTGTGTGTGTGTGTGTGTGTGGTATAACTTGTAATGTGCAGTTCTTGTCTTCCCCTCACAGGTGTTGATGTAGGTGTGTTGCCCTCCTGCGGTCCACCTGATGTTAGTGTCCCCACAGACTCTAGCAGTGATGATGATAGTATGACTGAGGCACAGGCAGGGTTATCAGGGGCTGAATCTGTGCCATTGGTTGCCGTTCCATCTGTCTCCCCCTCATCCTCGCACACAGTTCCCCTGCCTATACATATACCCATCACCACTGGCCACAGAGGAAGGACAGTTGGCGGTTGGCAACATGGAACAGGGAAATGTGGAGACTATGGAAGGTGTGCCTGCACACCATGATCCCAGTCAACTGACTGGTGATGTCCCACACAGGCATGTGCCCAGCGCTGGTCGTAGGAGGACCACTGGCCAACATGCCCCTGCGAGACAAAGCACATCAGCTGGAGTCACCAGACGCATGTTTTGGGCTGTAATGGAGGCACAGGCACGTGCTGAACGGCACAGCAGAGAAGGTCTGAGGCTTCAGAGGGCTGCTGTCCATTCATTAACTGACAACATCCAGGCACTTACAAATGCTCACCATCATCTTGCAGATGTTTTGGATAGATGATTGAGTGACATGGTGGAAGTCCTTGACCGTGGCATGTCAATCCTCGAGCATGGAATGTCTGTGCTGGAACATCTGGTGGGAGTGAGGTGTCGGGCACGTGGACATAGGTCAGCTACATCACCTGTTGAAGGTCTACGTGAACATGCTACTGCACATGCCCACTCCTATAGTGGCAGCAGCAGCAGCAGTGCAGCTGGTGCTGTGCAGTCCACACCAGGACACAGCAGGCCACGTGCACGTAGTCCTGGATGGTCCCAACAGGGACACGATTCCAGTGGACATGTGTCATCAGACAATACCCAATATGGACCTCTGCCTGGTAGAGCCCATGGCCGGACACCGTGAACTGTGAAACCTGCCTTGTACAGTCTGCCACTGTCAATAATACCCCTGTGTAGGTCAGCCACATGCCAGGCCAGTGTGCATGCGTACACACACACTGGAAACAAATGTAGGGCACCTCAACACACACATGCATAACATCCACACATGCCCAGTGATATCACATGCCCTAACACACACACATATGATGTCATCCAATGGCACAGCCTAGGCCTCTGGCAAACATTATCACCGTGTGCATATGATGATGCCTGTGCCGCATCCCTGTCATTTACATCATCGGTGCAGGGACATGTTCATATGGTCTGATGCACAGGGTGAACATACTAGGTAGACAATTGTAGATTAATATTGTTGAGTAGTGTTGACAGGCAGCAGACATACCATGTATTACAGTTTTAGAATGCATTTTGTACATTTGACAGTATGTATCATGTGTAACAACATTAACAGCATGTTGATCTTGATATTCTGCCTTCCTCTTTCAGGTGTAGTTGCATGTGCCGGGGGATGTCTGTGTTTGTGGTTAGTGTCCCATATGTACATGTTGACTACTCACAGGTCAGTATGACAATACCTGCATGCACTTTGTAGCTTCCACATCACAGTTATATTCTCCCATGTTTCAATTATGTTTACTGTTCTAATGATCCAAGAGCATGATAGCTGTGTAGTAAGCTACTGTGTTCAGAGCCGTCACATCCATAGTGGGTGACATCACAGGTATAGTTACCTGGAGCAGGGAGGAGGTAAAAGAGTGGTATGCCAGATGACAAGGGTAAAGGCCAGTGGAAATAGTGGCTTCTCATTGGGAAGCAGTAATACCCGCTGCCATGACAGCATGCAAACAGAGACACACTCACACACTCAGGGATTCACAGACACAGTAACACACACTCTGACACACACACACACACACACACAGTTGCCAGTGCTCAGATAAGAACCCCTGCCTATGTGCATATCATCATTATAGTACTACGCAATTACAAGATGCGCCACAGAGATTACTCATGTACAGGTAGTTGGAATGGCCTAAGATTGAGGACATCAACAGAGATACTACAGTGCAGTGAGATTATTGGGGAGGGGGTCCATCAGTAGGCTATGTAACAACAGGTCACCCCAGGGTGCACATGTTAACAGGCAGTTAGAATGCCCGTATATGACTGATGATATCAACAGGGATGCTAGATTGCATTGAGTGGATGGGTGAGGGGGCATTAACATTTCACTATGGTAAAATACAGCCTCACTCCAGGGACTGGACAGCCATACACACACACACACACACACACACACACACACACACACACACACACACACACACACACACACACACACATACACACACACACATTGCGGCATTCACAAAGATATACACCTATGTCACACACATACAGACACTTTATAAGTGTGAGGTTCAACCACCTGCCTATGCTTTTCTTTCTACACTTCACTCTGTACTGGTGTCAACAACAGTGTTCAGGAGAGTGATAACATGTGGGATGTATTTCCAACCATACATGACATATATGGACACACACACACACCCACACGTGCCAGTACTGTGAATCAAACACCTGCCTATCTCATGATAGGTATTACAGAAGTACAGCACTATCACATCCAGTACAAAGTTTACTGACTCTTTTCTTTGCTAACTGTGCTGATATATGCACAATATATGCACAGGGGATGTATTACTGTTACAGGTGTCATGAGGTTTGTCTTCAGTGTCACCCTTACAGATTTTACGTTGACTGTCGTCCACTTCAGTTAACAAAACCTGACCTTAGCAGTTACACAGGTTATTGTAGGACTGGTTGTAACACACCAGTGAGCTGTCCTCAGTAATCATTCATCTGCAAAGAAGCCCAACCACTTAGTAGTCATGTCCAAACATCTATCCATACCTCATGTACGGCGTACTGTACTTAGAACATATCACCATATACAGCTGGCAATGTTGAGGTTGTATTGCAACAGCATGATGTACTAAGACAACAGTCACCTTCAGACATCAAACACTGCACACACATGGAATCTACACAAGCATCAATAGATGTACACATATGCGGTTTACATCAGTAAGTGCACTAGCAGGTCAAGAGGATACATTCCACACCTTCCCCATGCCATGTGTGAAACATAGCCGAGCATTACACTATAATGCATGTTGTATTCATGTACTGGTAGAACACCACCACCTTCACCGAGTAGCCAAGTGTACATATATGACAACAGCACATATCAGCGAGACACACACAGCATTATTCCATGTCATGCTCCTACAAACTGTTACTTGACAGTGCCATGATGAAGCCAGGGCACTGTAATAGTCAACAGTGAGCATATCATATTTGCCACACACACCTCATGTTTACTGGAATAGTGCCAGCAATGTGCTCTGTTAGAGCTGGGCAGTACACTCATTCAAGCATGTGTGAGGTCTGTGGCTTGTAAACATCTCACAGGCTATTATACTAAGGCTAATGTCCAGACAGCACACAGCATGCATGGCTTGCAATTGTTGACATGGGGTATATGTAGGAGCTGTGGCCACACATGGCTGTACATGTCATGAACATATCACCTGTAACTACACAGGAACATACAGAGCAGAGCTGGATTTCCCTGAATCTGTCAATACAGGCTTTGTGCAGGTCCTATGATCCTGTTATTTGGGTATGTTTGTAGGCATTGCATTAGGTGGACATGTCTAAAGACATACATGTCACATGGGGTGTTGTATGATATGATAGGTGTCATGGGTGACCAGTAGAGAGGGAATATTACCTCTGTTAACATAGATATCAAACCTTATGTACTGTTAGCATGCTAACTGCCATGTGCATGTCTGTAATAACTGTAGCCACCTGTATGTAGAAAGGATAACGAAAACTATGGTAATGTCATTTATATTGTATGAGTGTGGGATGTACATAACCAGGGCAGGTACAACTAGGTCATATCCAACCATGAGGGTATTGTTTACTGGTGTACAGCAACAGTCAATCGTGTTAATGCTGACAACATCTGAGGGACCCTGGTATGTGTACAACTGAGCTGGTTACAAACAGTGGTATTACTGCATTGCATAACACATTATGCAGCTGTGTCTGTACATGGGTACTTTGCACAGTTGATGTAGGCCTAGGTACAGTCCACCAATCGAGGGTTATCTGGTGGTCTACCATACTATGTCATACCACATATGGATGTGTGTTGGTAATCTGGGGACAAGGTGGTGGATGTATATGAGGATACAACCTGGCATGCAGCATTTGAGGACCTCCACTGTGGTGTGGTAGTCACGGACCTTAGGGTTAGGGCACGGGTCATGGTAAGGGGATAGCTAGTAGGGATATCCCCTTACCATGACCCGTGCCCTAACCCTAAGGTCCGTAACTACCGCACCACAGTGGTAGCTATCCCCTTACCATGACCCGTGCCCTAACCATAAGGTCTGTGTCTACCGCACCACAGTGGAGGACATAGCACGTTTTCCTGCTGTCCTCCACTGTGGTGCGATCCGTTCGTAGAAGCTGAGTTCACGAAAGTGTGCTCGAATAAGTGCACTTTCATGTAACTGAGTGGTCTACTGCTCTTTTTCGAATACGTGGTAATCGATGAAAAGCAGTAGACCCACATATATATATATATATATATATATATGTGTATGTGTGTGTGTGTGTGTGTGTGTGTGTGTGTGTGTTTGTGTGTGTGTGTGTGTGTGTGTCTGTAAAGCAATGCATACCCTGCGCAAATGCACTTACACACAATTACTGGTGTTTATATATGCTTAAACCAGCTTACTAGTGCCTTATTCTTTATGGCACTGACACTTCACTCCAGTTAACTTTTAATTATTTTGCAGGTTATATACAGCAGACAGATGTCACAATATGTTCACGTACAGATTACCGATGGTAAATGGTATGTGATGCAGTGCGATTCGGAACGGGAATGTCTGTTCGTTAGACAGTTGCTCTAACTAATACGCTATTGCTGTGCTGCTTCATTTGCATATATACCCATATACCCATGGCTCCTGGTTCCTCAAACGCCCACCCCAATGCCTTCCTAACACTGCAGTTATCCATTCTCCAGTTGGATTTGCAGTGTATCCACACCACTACACATTGGCCACTTCCTACTCCTATAGACTCATCCCTTCAATTGACTCACTCCACGTATCCTCAGAACTCCCAAACTTTTAGTCCACAAACATTGGTGACATGAGCGACCAAAAGGACACTATTCGCAATTTTTGGGTTGTCCCACATGGGACACACATGTGTTTATGTCAAGATTAGACTCTATACTTCATTACATCCTTACTCCCATTAACATGACACTACAATAAATTAATAAGTATGACTATGTGGTAACGCACACGTTACACATGAGAGCCTAATTATGTATGTGTCCGGCGTATTTCTTTTACAAATAGACCGGTTTAGTAATTGGCGTTGCCGTAGCAGGCAGATCACAGGAATGATTCCATGTGTGGGAAAGTCCTCACATTTGATTTTTTTCAGCACAGCACTGACTTCGGACATTGTGCACACTTTTGCATTTTAGTAGTTTCGTCCCTTCCCTCTTATGCACAGCCTATTATTCTGTCTACTGTTGAGGTTTGTAAGGGCACATTCATGTTATTTATGTCTGCAAATGGAATGAATGTGTTACAGAGAATGTACTTCTACATATTGATGTCTGCATGTGTGTATGCATATATACTTATAACGAACTCGCTGACCTCGACGGGGTGGTCCAATTAGAACCAGCCCATCCAACCCTGGCATGCCTGTCTCCATAATTTCATACCCATAGTTCCTCCACCCCACCCGAGTTTAACATACACACATACCATCCATTGTCCAGTTGTTATCGCAGCCATGACACACCTCCACACATTGCCCTCTCCCAAGCATTAGGGGCCCTACACGTATATTGTCCCAACCCATGTATTCTCAGGCTCTCCCACCATTTAGTCCTTGAACATACCTGCCCTTGTCTGTGTAATGGTCGGATGGCCAAATAGTCTATCAATTTTTGGGTAGTCCCACCAGGGACTACCATCTGTGTGTAAAGTAGACTTAGCAGATCAACAATGTTACTCCCACTGGTAATATCCTGCCTGTGGTGTGAGTAGCAGTGCTTTGCTCATTCTTGCCCAGCTTGATATGACATACACTGACAGCGCTATACAATACTGGGGTTGCTGTTGATTCCCTTCTCATTCCTTTTGTATGCTTTATTGTTATGTCGTTCTTTCTTCATAGATAGATATATATGTTTATATGTATATATATATATATATATATATATATATATATATATATATATATATATATATTATATATATATATATATATATATATATATACATATATATTATACATCTGTACATACTAATATACATTTCCTATGCTGGGCACTGCTTAGACCCGTGCAAGCGCACTCAGATTTGCTTACTGGTACTTATATGTGTTTACTGCTGCTTATTTGTGCTTACATCTGCTTACTAGTGCCTTATTCATTATGACAGTGGCACTTTGCTTGAATGATTTTTAAGTTAAATATCTCATGCGATACTCATGTCAGTTTTACAGCAAAACGACATTCATTCCACATGGAAAATGATATGTGCTATTGTTGGGCTCGAACCGTGAACACCTGTTCATTAGGCGGATGCTCTAAACACTACACTATTGACATTTACGTTGATTCTGCGTGTTTTTCTCTATCTGAATAAATTTGATGTGTAAGCTACACTCGGTGGAGGGCAGCGACGCGCAAACATGCTGTGCTTTGCTTACAACTTCGATATTGCAGCAATTCAAATTTATAATAAGGACACGGGGAATCTAATTGTGAAAGTTCTAAGGACAGGGCTCAACATTCCACTATGTGCTTGTGTGTTTACTACTTCGATTTTATTTGACTCAATGTAATGATTGACATCAGCTGATATTGGCACATGATATTGAACACATGGACACTCTTGTATGCTTAGCATACATTTCGGTATCCACGGACACTGAATTACTGACTTACTATTAGAGGCAGGCTCTACTAGTAGACATAGTAGGTTTTGTAACTGTTGGGGCATGTTTACGCCTCTGTAGAGCACTTGTACATGCTCTCTGCACTCGCACATGTTTCCTGTGCACGTTGAGGGTGTGGCGGCACACCCTCATACATATTCATATGGTGCTGCTGCACTGTCTGTAGTGAGGACGCTCGGTGCAAGGCTAAAACTGTCCTTGTGCCGAGCTTCTTGAATCCTGGGGAATGTATTTTGGTTTGTTGCTGTCAGACATATGCAGTACACTAAAACACACAATTACTAGCATTTTTTTCCTTTAGATAACTTTACTAGTTACTGTACGTGAGTAGACAGTAAGTGACACTACAGTTAAAGACTTTAGTTGCAACACAGAGATTTCATGTCATAAAAGGTGTGCTTGTTTTTACTGTACTCATTCTGTAGATTAATTCGATCATTTGGATCATTAAGCACCCAATGCAGATCATTGATTCTCTGAGCCTATTTTCTAATCACTGCTATCAGATATATAGCATAATGGAGTTCAGGCTGTCAGATGAACTTTTGTAAAGCCTTATTGTGTTTTATTAGCCACTTAGCAAGACTTTGGATAAGGAGCTGTTTGCTGCTGCTGTATTCCTTGCACTAGCAAAGGCATTTTTTGTATGCTGCCAATATCAGCTGATGTCAATCATTATATTGATCAGTGGATGTACAATTGTTTTTTTTAGGCCAAAAGCAAAGGGTTGCTACTTTGGTGTGCTATTCTACAGAGACTATTATTTACTCTAGTGGTCTACAGGGTTCTGTGGTGGGACAAATACTATTTAGTTATGTGCTTTCTGAATTCAGAAAATAAGCACTGTGGATTCTCAGGTTTAGAGACTGTACCCCAAGGCTTCTCTGAGCTTGAATCGCAAAAGGGATGCTAACTTAAAAAAATACACATACAAAGACTGAATTCCAGCTGACAAACTCATTCTAGCCGGACAAGCTTCCAAGTCAATTTAAGAGAATAAACACAGTCCTCAATCTACAATATCATAAGAAATGTCTAACATAGGTGGGTGAGTGCTGTGGAAAAATCTCTATTTGTTTTATGTCGGTTGTCTTGTAACAACTACTCTTGAATCTTCTGCTCCAATGGAGGCCCAAGGCATAGCCTCTCTCTCTCCTTCATCTCTGTGATTTTAATCTTCTTGGATTTGTTTTGGCAATTGTTGTGTTATCTAAAGTTTATCAGACCAGCATGTTTGATGGTTAATTTAGTACACCACAGACAGACATCCGGCCAGACATGCTCTGGGTCTCTTGTGTTTTTGTAGTGTGCTTCATTGCATTCCTTCATTTTTCTAATGTCCTCCTGTGGGTGGTTTTCCAGCTGTGCTAATAGGTTTACCACTGAGTTCTGGATGAGTTGTTTCATAGATGATGATAGGTATCTCTGTGCAGCTGTTCGTTAGTTACAAACCATGGAGGATCTAGGATGAGTCTGAGAGTCTTGTTTTGAAGTCTCTGGAGAGTTGCTATGTAGCTGTTTGCTGCATATCCCCATACTGGTACGTGCATCTGGGCTCTGATTGTGGTCCTGTACAGCAGTAGCTTGTTTTTGATGCTCAGGGCACTTCAGGTCTGTATTAGCAAATCAAAAAACCCTTTAACAGAATACCTAAACATCGACACCTATAACGTGAACCGCAAAAATCCCAAACACACTAAACAGAGAAAAATAAAATAATGAACTGTCATAGTCGGCCAGCCCCACCTCCCGCTACATACTACCTACCCAAACAAAATAAATAAACCACATACATACACTAACCAAACCCTACTTCTAACCTAAAGTAAAGCACCAAAACCCTACTGCTAACCCTACACTAAACTCCACAAACACAACTAACTATGCACTATCCTTAACCCCTCCCTAACCCTAAGGTCCGTAACTACCGCACAAGTCCCCTACAGACATACACCCAAAAACAAATACACATACATATAACAAAACCCTACTTCCAACACTAGACTAAACCATACATACACAACTATCTATGCACTATCCTTAACCCCCTCACTAACCCTAAGGTCCGTAACTACCGCACACTTCCCCTACAGACATACACCCAAAACAAATAAATAATGCACATACAAACAGCTAAATAAAACCCTACTTCTAACACTATACTAAATCTTACATACATTACCTATCTATTAACTTACCTTAACCCACATCCTAACCCTAAAGTCCTATCTATCGCACACTTACCTTACGGAGCTATACCGCAGATGGGCCAACCATTGCACTTCGACATTTCCATTTTCGCTGTTTCGGACATTTGGCGTTTCCATATTTCGCTCAATACGTGTCACTCTTTCCATATTCGTGATTACTGTCTTTTGCTCTGCTTATAGGAACCCGGGCACTTCTCCTGTTCAGCAGTGGGTAAAGTTGGTTGTAGGATTTTCGTGTGTTCGCCATGTTAGTTTCGATGTGTGATTTCCAGGAGAGGCATTTGTCCATTGTGACTACAAAGTACTTCGCTAATTCTTTCCATGGGATGCCCTTGCTAAACATGGTGATCTTTTTGCCTGAATGTAGGATTTGTCTGCTCAGCCATATTGCTGTGCTCTTTTCCGGGATGATCTCTATTCGCCAGGTGTTTTACCATGTTTCTAGAGCATCAGCAGACTCTTGGAGTCTTTTGGAGATCAACCAGGGATGTTTGGATTTGTAGAGTATAGCAGTGTCGTCCGCATACTGTGCCAGCATTGTTCCGCCTATGTTTGGTATATCACTGACATAGATATTAAATAACAGCGGTGATAAAGTGGAATCTTGTGGGACTCCAGCTGTGATTGACTTTTCCTTTGCGTGGGTACCATTCATTTTTTACTCTGAAGGTTCTGCCTTGGAGATAGGAAGAATGAGTCAAATCAGGTATGATGGGAAGACTTTTGAGATTTGTGTATAAGACCCTCATGCCACACCTTGTCAAAAGCTTTAGAGACATCTAGAAAAATGGCTCCTGTTGCCCGGTTGGTGTTAAATCCTTCTGTGATGTATTCGACAACTCGCAGTAACTGGCGAGTTGTGGAATATTTCTCTCCGAATTGTTCGTTGTTGACTGCTTCTTTTTGAGTGGCATATTTTTGTAACCGTTGTAGAATGATCTTTTCTACCACTTTCCCCAGAGCGCTTAATAGGCTGATGGGTCTTTAATTCTGTGCGAATGCATGGTCCTTGCCAGGTTTTGGCAGGACTAACATGTCTGCATTTTTCCAGCACGTAGGGAAGTTTCCAAGTCTCATTACCACATTGGTGATGTTGGTAATTACAATTACGGCTTTGGTGGGTAGGTGCTATAGGGCTTTGCTGGGAATGTTGTCTGGTCCAACTGCCTTCTTGACGTTTATTTTATGTAGTATTTTCATAGTTTCACTTGGTGTTGTAAAATCTATTTCTCCTGAGTGTTTCTTGCGCAGGTAGTTATGCGTGCTTTTGTGGACTTTTGCAATGTGTTCCAGATCTGCATCTTGAAAATTTGGGGAACACTGCAGTTCCAAGCACTCCACAATGGCCTCAACCTTGTCCTGACAGGTGAAGACTAGCCCGTTTGGCCCATGTATAGCAGGCATCAGTGCTGTTTTGTGTCTTAGCACTTTTGAGAGTTTCTACTTGGCATTTGGATGGTTTTCCAGTTCTGAAATGGTTTGGACCCATCTGTAATTTTTGATTGCTGTTAGTTCTTTTTTGATTTCTGTTTTTGGTTCATTTTGGAGGGATCACTCAGGTTGCAGTATTTTTGCCACTTTCTGCGGGCTCTGTTCTTTTCTCTGATCTTTTCCTGTAGCCAGGGCGGTATCTGGAGGGGATTTTTCTTTGCGTAATAGGGGAGCTTCCTGGTTGCTTTTTCCATGGCTGATTTAATGCATTTTGTAAGAGTGTTTGTTGCTTCATCCAGTTGAGAGGAAGTTAGGATGGTTGGAATGTGAGGTAAACAGGACTCCAAGGTATCCTTAAAAGCTGACCAGCAGATGTTTCCCATTTCTAATTGCTTGGCAGTAGCTGGGTTTACTCTGGGACTTTCTAGGGTGAGGATTACAGGGTTGTGGTCTGAGCTTAGTTCGCTGATAGTGTAGATTGTGGGTGTTTGTGCCACATTCTTTAGTAAGGCGATGTCCAGAATATCTGGGTGGTGACCATGGGGGTGGTAATGTGTTGGTTCTTCTGGGCCAAGTACCAATATTTGACTGTTGTCTAAGTAGTTGGCCAGAGATCTCCCTTTGGTGTTTGTGGTTCTGCTGTTCCAAGTAGGGTGTTTGGCATTTAAATCTTCTGCCAATATTGTTGGTTGGTCAGACTTGAAAGATTGAGTCCAAGTCTTCATGCATCAGTTGCTTTAGGGGTGGGTTGTATGCTGCAGCTATTCTAAGGGGGCCTTCAGTGGTATTAACAATCACCATGTTGGCTTCTAGGTGCCTGAGTTTGGGGCTAGGGAGTTCTGAGTGGTCTACGTTCTTTTTTCCAAGGATTGCTGTACCACCTCCTTTCCCGGTTTGGGATCTGGGTAGATGTAGTAGTTTCTAAATTTGATTTCCACACCTGGGTGTAAATGGGTTTCACAAATAAGCATTACATCGATGGAGTGGGCATCTAGGAATTCCTGTAGCTCGTTGGATTTTTCTTTGAGGCCATTGGCAACTACTCTACAAACAGTTGGGGTATTTATACTTTATACAGCAACAGCACATTAGGACATTATTTTTATTATATAATATATTAATATATTATAATTATTATAATATAGTATATAATTATTATTAGCACATTATTCCACAATATCTCCTAGTCTTTATTCCATTAATGCATTAGTATTCTTCAAACATAGAATCATATCACATACACAGCTAACTCTACAAACTACACTCTTCATAATTCAGTTTAACTCTAAGTATAAGCTGCTTCCACAACACCACTCAAACAGTACATCCACACTTCCCCAATGTGGAGACATCCACCCCAACCCAGGACCCACTCCAATTACCTTCCCACCTCCCAAACCTCAAAAATCCCTAAAGCTCACTACCATTAATATACAAAGTATCAGAAATAAAATTCCAGAATTCCATGCCTGGATAGCACATTCCAGAGCCAACAAAATTGCTGTAACTGATACATGGCTAAAACCAAATATACTAAAACTTTGGAGCTTTTCTCCCCGGGCCTCCACTGAAAATGGGTCAATTTGGCCCAGTGGACTTCCCCCGGTAATCAAATTGCAAATAAATAAAATAAATAAATATATAAAAGACACAGAGTTCCTCCCTCCAGATTTCTCCTGCCTAAGGTCTGATAGACCCCACAAGAAAGGGGGAGGAGTTGCTCTTCTTTATCCTAACTCTTTCACCATCATTCCTTACCCAAACTCCATTCCCCAGTTCTCTGCAGCTGAACTCATCATTGCACATCTAAAACTAAATGATTTCAAAAGTCTTTGCCTGATAGCCATTTACATCCCACTCAGCAACAATGTTTCTGTCCTATAAACAATATTAGCCTGGACCTCAAATAATATCCACAGTGAAACTATAATCCTAGGGGATGTCAACATAAATTGGCTAGACCATAAAAATCCTTCTCCAAATGTTTGCATCAACCTCTATAACTTCACTAAGCTCATTACTACCATAACCAGGCCTAACAATAACACTAACAAAGGCACCTTACTTTACTGGGTCTTAGTGTCCGATCCCAACAAAATTACATCTGCAGGAACTCTACCCTGCAATATCAGTGACCATCTACCAGCCTATATAACACGTGCGATCTCCTCAACCTTACATGAGCACCAGTACAGACTCTCTAGATGGCTAACTAACTTCAACCCCATAAGCTTCAATGAAACATTAAGCAAAATCAATTGGAGCATTCTAAAGTATTTGTCTCTAGATGAAGCAGTTGAATTTTTCAATTCAACTTTCCTCAGTATAATCAATAGAATGCCCCCCCTCCGGAATAAGAGAATAAAAGCAAATCATGCAATTTGGCTTTCTAGAGACACAAAAAAACTTATGAATACCAGAGACCGAGCATGGAAAAAATGTCATAATAGTAAAAACCCCATAGATCTCCAACTTTTCAAACAACTCCATAATCAAGTAAAGTGTCTAGTTATTAATGATAAAAAACATTACTACTACCATCTCCAAAACAAACACAACTCTAACCCAAAACAGTTCTTGAATTCAGTCTCCACTCTATTAAACCCTAGCAACAAAAGCAATCCTTGCCCAAACCCTGACAAAACCCCTGCTGAACTAGCTACCCTTTTCAACTCCTAATTCATAGACACTATATCCAAACTTGCTTCCACCTTTCCTACAGCTACTCACAACAGCAACCCCACTTCTACAAACCATACCCCAGAAAAGCCTTCCCACCAGTCTTTCTTCTTCTGTCACTTTCCCACTTCCACTATTTCTAAAGTCCTGCTAAAACTCAAATCTGGTAGCACCACCCCAGACAGTTTACTCCCAGAATACCTTCAAATGTCTGCCAAATCCATCAGCTACCCCATAAGCATTCTTATAACTAGATCTATCCAAGAAGCCTATGTACCATCCATTTGGAAGAAAGCTTATATCATACCCTTACATAAAGGCGGTAATAATTCAGACATCTCAAATTTCTGCCCTATAGCCATTCTATCTCCTATTTCTAAAATAATGGAAAATGTATTCAAATTCAACTCATGGATTACCTATCCCAAAACCAACTACTTCTCACAACTCAGCATGGATTCCGCCCTGGCCATAGTACAACTGCTCTCCTATCCTTCCTAGACACTGTTAACCTCAGCCGCAATGATGGTAAACTTGTTTCCGTACTCTTTCTTGATCTCTCTAAAGCTTCTGATTCCATCTCCCATCCTCTCCTCCTTTCTAAGCTCTCACACCTTGGCTTGTTCACATCTATCCTTAACTGATTCACCAGTTACCTCACAAACAGACAACAATCCACCAAATGGTTGCACTCTTTTTCTCCTTTTCTCATTACTTCTACCGGAGTTACCCAAGGATCCATCTTAGGTCCCCTCCTCTTCAGTATTTTTATTAAAGACTTTCACTCCATTCCACTCTCACTCATGCATCTGTAGTTCAATATGTGGATGATTCTACTATTATCTGCTCTAGTAACTCTGAAACCAAACTTCTGACCATCACCCAGAATGCTTTCTCTATTACTAAAACCTGGATGACAAATAATCACATTGCCCTCAACCCAAATAAAACAAAACTCTTGCTCTTTACACCCAAAAAAGTACCACCATTAATAAATCTGATTTCATCATTTTCTCCTCCAACAAGACTGCCTTAGAGGTAGTTTCCCATACTAAGTTACTTGGCATAACCTTAGATGACAACTTAACCTTTGACCAAAACATCCACAACACCATCAAAAAAACACACCAAAAACTTGGTACCATCCTACCGACATAAACACTTTTTAAACTACTCTACTAGAAAAACACTTGCCCAAACTTTTCTCCTACCTTCTCTCCTCTATGGTGCTCCCATTCTGACAAACATCCAATCATCATTAAAAAATAAAATGGAGAGCTGCTATAACAAAATTGCTTAATTCGTTACTAGAGCAAAATATTCCTTCCACCACTGTCACTCATTACAATCCCTGAACTGGCTAGAACTCCCACAAAACCTAAGTTACATACAACTAGCCGCAGCACACAGATTCATCTATAATTCTTCCAAATGCCCAGCCCTGGCTTCACTTCTGACTCTTTATCAACCAAACCATTCACTAAGATCTGAAAATCAATTACTTATCCAAGTTAAGAGACCTAAACTCCCCGTAGGCCAATACCTTTATGCTTTCACTGTAGCTAAACTCTGGAATGCCCTTTCACCTTCTCTATGGACTATAAATAATGCCCCGTCATTCAAAATATCACTCTACCAACATCTCTCCTCTCATTGGCTATGACCTTGCACCATCCCCAATTTCTCAGTCACCTGATTACTAACCTGACTCATCTCTCAGATACCCACACTCTTCTTCACTCTCCCTATTGTGCACTCACCCTTAATCACAGCACAGTGCGCCTCACCCTGCCTCACATGATGTGTACAAATTGTGTCAATGCAGATTATCATTATCTGTCTGATCTACTGAATACCTGCCAAGCACCCGAGTCTTCCATAAAATGTTGTTATACATTGCCTCTGTTACTGTGTCACTCCTGACTCTTATATTATTCTATTGTATATAGTTAAATGCTGTTATTACTCTTCTATATTGTTAAATGCTGTTATTAACTCTCTAAATAATCTCTTAATTATGTACATTGGGTTTTTTTGGAGCTTTTCTCCCTGGGCCTCCACTGAAAATGGGCTCATTTCAGCCCAGTGGACTTTCCTGGTTAACAAAAGCAAATAAATAAATAAATTAGGAATATGTAAATATGGATATAAAAACTCTATTTTCATCATTCAACAAAGTTTCATTCATCTATGCAAGTACGGATACAAAATCTCTATTCTCATTGGTAAATAGTGTTAGATTCATTATGCAGATATGGATACAAAATGTCTATTCTCATTAGTTAGCAGTGTTACATTCATTTTGTATAGAGATGGACCTATGGGAATCAACTTAATGCAAAGAACTCAATCAAAGGGGAGAGACTGGCCGTGTTATAACCAGAGCTTTCACAAGTAAACTTCATCAGACATACCTATTAATCAAGAGTGCAGGTAAACTAACACTCAGTTGAAAAGTAATTAAATCGAGATTTCTAAATTATGACCAAAACTTATATTAACATTAACCCAGGGAACATTATCCAGGGTTGAATAATAGGACCGGACTATTTGGTGACATAATTTTAAAAATTTTAAAAGATCTTACAAAATTATTAAACAGGTGTCTTGCCTTCTCATGCACTTTAATGCTTTCTCCAGTAGATGACTAGAGGATGTTCATCAGAGGTGACTTGAATAACCATATCCCAATCTGGGTAATGCTAGAGTTACTGCGGAGCATGTCAATAGTCACCAGAAACTTATGTAAATGGAGTGAAAAACCAAGGGAGTAAATGCAAGATATACCAAGAGAGCAGAACATTAACCTTTAGACAGTGAGCACAAATTGTGTCAGTGGTTTAGAGAAAACAGAAAACAATTGCATTAGGAATGTAGTCCCTGTTAGTAGTAAGCACAATGATGATACAGTTTTCTTAGGTTCAATACACTGTTGATGGAGATTATGGTGTTGAGTCCTGGTGTTTTGCCTGCATTAAGCTGGATCTGCCATTCCTTTTCTCCAGAATTTCATTGGTGGAGCCTCGTAGTGTTCCCTTCTTGACCATATCTATGATATGGAACCTCAAAGAGTTATGCCCAGTCTTTTTGTTGCCATGCCTTGCCAATGCGTTGTTGCAGTTGCAGGTATTTAATGTCATGTAGGTGCTGAGCAATCCTTGTTTTCAGCTTGTTCAAAGTTTTGCCTATATAAAATGCAGCACATTTTGAACATTCTGCTCTGTAAACTAGATATTCACTATTGCAGTTCCCTCTGTGTTTGCTGAAAAAGGATTTCTTTGTGTTTGTGCAATTGAACTTGTCAGCATTGCTCAGCAACTTACAGTAGCCACACTTCTGTCTTTCTTCGTGTTTGGGCAATTGAACTTATCGGCATTGCTCAGCAACTGAATTCCCTAAATTTCTAATTTCCCTAAATTTAATGGATGGTGGGTTCCCAAATATTCCAGTGACTGCAAGGTGGGAACTATAAAACAGCACAAAACAATTTTGATAAAATAAATGTATATCTATGAGGAAATAAACACATGGGATAGTTAACTTTGTTTAAGACTTAACCTTAGTAAATGTAATGCAAGACAATTAGGCTCATCTGTAATTATAAATCAAGTTTATCCAGGCATGTATTTTTGAAAAAGAGAAGTATAATTGCTTTATGGATACTATTAACACTGATTTGTTTTCAACAGAACATGTATCTATAATTAAAGCAAGAGCATTAAAATGATAGAACATGCCTTAAAATCTGTCTTTTTCCAGGACACAATCCTGATGCGTAGTTCTAATGTCTTTGATTTAATCACTTGTTGAATACAATGCAATAATATATTCTCATAGTCATAAGGAAATTGACAGGGTAGAGCTGATGCATTACGCATTTAAGCATGGTATTTGCAGAATCAAGAATAAAATCTTTACTGATAATTTGTGATTACTGAACATATATAGTATTCCACATAGACTGTATTTTATTTATTATTTTATTTGGATTTATTTTCTTGGGTGCTGTGTCTAGGTTATAGGTACTATAATGATCATGATTATTCACTGTTGTTGAAGGTATCAAATTCAGGCAATCTGCATGATATATACAGGAGTACATTTTGTTCAACATATAAACAGAAACAGGAAGGAAGACAAGTTTGTCATCCAGTGTATGGTAGCCTGCTAGAACCATATACCAGCAGATATGAGGTTAAGCAATTCATTACAGCAACTAAATAATTAGTTTATATATGGGCAGGGAATAGGAAATTCAGTTCCTTGTATGGTGGGGTTTGCATTCCTACATGGCTCTTTATCTATCTGAATGCACCAAGTAAATGACAAAATCTTGAAGTATCTCACTAGAAGACGAATATCAACATTTTTATGTTTTTCAGAAGACACTTCACTGATCTATCTTAGTCCTAGGTAGGACCCAATGGTAGCTAATCATTCTCCCATGGCCAGTTTGAAAGTCACTGAGGATGATTACCTCAAGGCATGGCAATGCCATTTTGCAATACTTTTACATGGATTATTTTTGAGTAGTGATTGTGTGAGATTTTTGGGTGGCCACAGTGGTGCAGCAGTTAGCATTGTCACCTCACAGCAAAAGGTTCTCCGGTTCAATTCTCAGCTGCGGTGCCTTCTGTGCGAGTCTGCATGTCCTCCTTGTGGTCGTGTGGGTTTTCTCCGGGTGCTCCTGTTTCCTCCCACATTCCAAAGATATGTACTAGGTGGACTGGACTTCTCAAATTGGCCCCAGGTGTGATTGTGTGCACGTGTGTGCCTTCTGTGAAGGTTGGATGCCAGGCTGAAAACTTGACACTTTAAAATCTCCACTGCCAATTGTTCTTTGGACCGATGATATGCTGTGGTGACCCCTAATGGAAAAAGCTGAAGAAAAAGAAGGCTGTGTGAGATTTTTGGAAAGAACAAAATGTATTGTCAGAGCTGGAATTCATAAGTAAATGGTCAGCTAAGGTAACCTGCTAAATAGAATTACAGCTCGAGTAATACTACAGATACTGGGATGAGAAGACTTCTGTTATGTACAAAGCTTTTATTGCCAAAAATCATCACTCTTGTTATAATGATTTCAAGGAAAGTAAGGAATGTTCTGTAGTTTTAGTGCTGTTCCCAGACATCAGAAAACTCAGATTATCTCTATTAAGTATCAATGTTGATTGAGCTTGGTTTTCCCTCATTTCTGTCAAAATTCATTTACAAGGATTAAGAAAGGTAGTTGTCCTAAACTCTTTAATCCCAGTGAAGTGCACAGCCACACAGCTTTGCTTTATAACAACATATTTTATTTGTATTTATTCAGAACATACAGTTTCAATATAGTGCTATGATAATAGTATATCTTTATTTACACAGCATTCAACATATATATATATATATATATATATATATATATATATATATATATATATATATACGTACATATATATGCACTGAACACTTAGCTCTTTATTCCAATCCAGCATCAAATCAGATTCATGTTTTGCAAGGATTGATGTATAGTGGTGACTTTAGTCAAGCAAACTAGATTCCTCAGCTTCCATGGCCATCATTCATTCATCCATCAACCCACTCATGGAGGCAAACTCCCAATCCAATGTTCCTTCCTCATTTTACCAAAACTATAACCAGTTTCACCCGATGATTTTTGATCAATTTTAATTACATGAATAATCATTCATCATCAGGGTAGTCTGTAGGCAATGTCTTCCTTTGCATTGCTAATTTTTGTCCTGTGGTTTAAAAGTTGTCAACCTACTGCTAGATCATAACAGCACAGTAAACATACCAGTCTGCATTCTAAACTTTGCATGGACTGCAGTCTGTTTCCTTCTTTCTCAGTACTTACCTCACTGGCTATACTCCACAAGCCCAAATAGTCTTTCTAAACCCTACTTCTGTTTGTTTGCCTACCTTTTCACTTTTTTTCCTTTTGCCTCCTGCTCTTTTTAATTTTATATATCATCATATTTAATGATCTAAGCTGGATTCATTAGGTCCTGAAGCAGGAATCATGCATATATTCATCTTCTTCTTTTCTTACGGCTGTTCCCATTAGGGGTCGCCACAGCAGATCATCTGTTTCCATTTCTTCCTGTCCTCTGTATCTTGCTCTGTCACACCAACCACCTGCATGTCCACTCTCACCACATCCATAAACCTTATCTTAGGCCTTCCTCTTTTCCTCTTACCTGGCAGCTTCATCCTTAGCACCCTTTTCCCAATATACCCATCATCCCACCTCAGCACATGTCCAAACAAATGCAATCTCGCCTCTCTGGCTTTGTCTCCAAACCATCCAACCTCAGCTGACCCTCTAATATACTTATTCCTAATCCTGTCTACCCTCGTCACACCCAGTGCAAATCACAACATCTTTAATTCTGCCACATCCAGCTCTGACTCCTGCCTTTTTGTCAATGCCACTGTCTCCAACCCATATAACATAGCTGGTCTCACTACACTCTTATAGATCTTCCCTTTCACTCTTACTGGTACTCGTCTGTAACAAATCACTCTTGACACTCTTCTCCACCCACTCCACCCTGCCTGTACTCTCTTCTTCACCTCTCTTCCACACTCACCATTACTCTGAACTAGTGATCCCAAGTATTTAAACTCATCCACCTTTGCCAACTCTACTCCCTGCATCCTCACCATTCCTCTATCCTCCCTCTCATTCACACACATATATTCTGTCTTAGTCCTGCTGATCTTCATTCCTCTCCTCTCTAGAGCATATCTCTACTTCTCCAGGGTATCCTCAGCCTGTTCCCTACTCTCACTACATATCACAATGTCATCTGCAAACATCATAGTCCATGGGGCCTCCTGTCTGATCTCATCTGTCAATCTGTCCATCACCATTGCAAATAAGAAAGGGCTCAGAGCTGATCCTTGATGTAATCCCCCCTCCACCTTAAATGCATCCGTCACTCCCACTGCAGATCTCACTTTTGTCACACTACCCTTGTAAATATCCTGTACCACTCTTACATACTTCTCTTCCACTCCCAACTTCCTCATACAATACCATACCTCCTCTCTAGGCACCCTGTCATATGCATATTCTATGTACACAAAGACACAATGCAACTCCTTCTGACCTTCTCTGTACTTCTCCATCAGCACTCTCAGAGCAAACATTGCATATGTAGTGCTCTTTCCTGGCATGAAACCATACTGCTGATCACTAATCACCACCTCCCTTCTTAATCTAGATTCCAGTACTCTTTCCCATAATTTCATGCTGTGACTGATCAGTTTTATCCCTCTGTAGTTACTATTGCTCTGCACATCACCCTTATTCTTAAAAATTGGTAGCAAAACACTTTTTCTCCACTCCTCAGGCATCCTCTTACTTTCCAAGATTTCATTAAACAATCTGGTTAAAAATACCACTGCCATTTCTCCTAAACACCTCCATGCTTCCACAGGTATGTCATCTGGACCAACAGCCTTTCCATTCTTCATCCTCTTCATAGCTATCCATACTTCCTCCTTGCTAATCCATTGCACTTCCTGATTCACTATCCCCACATCATCCTCTCTCTCTCATTTTCTTCATTCATCAACCCCTCAAAGTACTCTTTCCATCTCCTCAACACTCTCCTCACTTGTGAGTATGTTTCCCTCATTATCCTTTATCACCTTTACCTGCTGCACATCTTTCCTAGCTCGGTCCCTCTGTCTAGCCAATCGGTACAGGTCCTTTTCTCCCTCCTTAGTGTCCAAACATTCAAACAACTCTCCATACGCCTTATCCTTAGCCTTTGCCACCTCTCTCTTTGCTATGCACCTCATCTCCTTATACTCCTGTCTACTTTCTTCATCTCTCTGACAATCCCACTTCTTCTTTGCCAACCTCTTTCTCTGTATACTCTCCTGTACTTCCTCATTCCACCACCAGATCTCCTTGTCCTCCTTCCTCTGTCCAGATGTTACACCAAGCACATTTCTAGTAGTCTCCCTTACTAGCTCTGCAGTAGTTACCCAGCTATTCGGTAACTCTTCACTGCCACCCAATGCCTGTCTTAACTCTTCCTTTTTCAATTTCCACCATTTGATCCTTGGTGCTGCCCTCACACTCCTCCTCCTCTTCTTGATCACCAACGTCATTCTACAGATCACCATTCTATGCTGCCTAACACTTTCCCCTGTCACCACTTTACAGTCTCCAATCTCCTTCAAACTGGCCCTCCTGCATAAAATATAATCTACCTGTGGGCATCTCCATCTACTCTTGTATGCCAGCCTATGCTCCTCCCTCTTGTTAAAATATGTATTCACCACAGCCATATCAATCCTTTATGCAAAATCCACTACCATCTGACCTTCTGCATTCCTTTCCTTAACACCATGCCTACTCATCACTTCCTCATTCCCTCTGTTCCCTTCACCAACATGCCCATTGAAATCTTCTCCAATCACCACTCTCTCACCCTTGGGTACAGTCATCACCACTTCATCCAACTCACTCCAAAATTTTTCTTTCTCATCCATCGCACACCCAACTTATGGAGCATATGCACTAACAGCTTTCATCATTACACCATTAATTTCTAGCTTCATAAACATCACTCTATCCGATGCTCTTGCAATCATGCATATATTCATAAATTCATAATAAAGTCACCCTGAAATTAGGCCTAGGAATACAAACTCTTTCAAATTATGCATGAACTTTTTACTTCCAATCCATTTACAACAGAAGTCTTAAAATGAATTATATTAACGGATGCTCTAAAATCTGCCTGAATTCTATTCCACAGTTTTGGAAATGTCGGTATTAATAAACTGTTAATTACAAATTTTGAATGTAAATGTTTAAACGTCTTATTATTCTTGAAGAATTCCAACTCCAGAAATTATTCTCAAAAAATGCCCCTATAGGCCTAATATGCTAAACATAATTTCTTTTAACAATTCTATAGCTAATACTAAAGAACAACATTCATGCAGCATACCTGCATAATTTAAGCCACTGATTGTTGGCATTTCAGTAAATTATCTTCATACTATTCCAAATATAGTGTCTGTACAAAATTATGAATTATATTCGACTACTGGGAAAATAATAATCCCCTTGAGTTAAAGATCTGAATAGTAAAGTCATAACAGCTAAAGCATTATTCATGAATGACAGATTATTCTTTACAATAATAGCCAAATCTTTCATAATTTCATCTCCTGCTATAAATTCATTTTTGTTTTTGAGTACATTATCAGCCCTTAGATGATCAAAAGTACTTGTACTGCATGCATTTACACTAAATTTAAATACAAATTGCTTAGCTCAATTATAATTCTCCTCAAGAGAAAAGGTGTTACATCCATATCTTTAGAGTAGGTAAGGAAATGCATTTGTAAGTTTACAAATGCCCATGAAAGTTAAAATGATCCAGTCCAACTTCAGTAAGGCATACCCCATCCAGCCTGACCCAAACAGATCCCTATCTTTCAATATATGATACTGTAATACCATAAAAACCTATTGCCTCAGCCACTTGCTCATTTATATATGTTTATTTATTTATTTAGTAGTACACTGATGAATATTCATCAATTTCAAGCTCAGACCGAGTGAAATATAAACCATTTTACAAACAAAAAATACAGAAATGTAAGCAGTAACAGAATAGTTCAGAATGATTACATAGAAAAACAAATGTGTATCATCTCTTGCTGAAGTATGTCAGAGCTTTTCCCATACATTTATGACTAAGAACCCTTTTCCAAACTATCCTGGTTATAATTTGTAATCAAACTACAATGGTTTCAGGGAGATCATACTTGAAATAAGCAATATCATTAAACGTTAATAAACTCAAGTTCATCTTTGTTATACAAACAAAATCATTGCCCTCTCAGTAGTACAACCAGTTTTCCCAGTCATCATGACATCTAACTGATCACTGCTGGAAGCTGGGACCAATCCATGCCTCAAATGTCTCTTAAGACAAACCCTATCTTCCCTATGTCTAATCATAGCTGTCATCCACTGCTTCCAATCTGGCCTCCTTTTTTCTGCTCTGTAAATGAAGGAGTGATCAGCAAGCTATACCACCTTACAACCTGTAAAAGAAAGCAAATAGTAAAAACAACTGACCTCAGTCCTTCTGCCTGATGACCCTACTTTTACCATTCTTCTACACCCCTTTATGACTATCTCAAGTACATTTTCTGTACCCCACTATTTAGTTGGTTAGTTGACTGGTTGTTTTATTTATTCATTCATTTATTTATCTGTTTGTTTGTTTATTGCTCCCTTTCTTATATAAGGCATTCACCATCCCTTCTCATCACTTTTCTTAAAATCATTTATTTTTATTCATTCATTCATTCATTTATTTATTTTTGATGTGGTGCAAGAAAGCCCTGCTGGATATCCACTATCTGTTCATTAGATGATGCAATTAATGCCCCCATCCACTTGGTGAGGTGTAAAGCCAAATCATAAAGGAATGAGTAAAGAACTGGGTCAGGTTAATGCCTGAGCATTTTAATGCTTTCTTCATCACTGCATTAGACTGTTGTACTTGCGTCACCTTCCCAGCGACTGATGCAAAGAATCTTTACAGCCTAACTTGTCTCTTAACATTTGCAGAGAGAATGCCCAGCTAAATAGACAGGTTAGCCAACAAAAGCTGCTACCTCTTCCTCAACTGATCCATCTTAAATGCCCCTTGCCACACTGCTATGTGTTAGTTGAAATCTTTCCCCTCACCCCAAATTGGTGGTTTAGCCAATGCAGCCAATCTATAGATTTAAAACAATCCTTTGGATGCTATGACATCCCTACAGCGGAAGTGGCAGAAAGTCTAGCTCCAGTAGATCTGTTTGTTTTGTCTGACAGTTTTGGGTTCTGGGCCACCCTTTAAACATTCAAATAGCTGCCAAAGGCTTGGTATAATCTAGCAAACATTGCATTTTAATGGTAAAGCTAAGCATTACCAAACAAGTCTTAGTTATTCCTAGCACATCACCTTCCTTCCTTCTGGAAACTAAGTATCTCAACACCACCCCCAATGACAGTCATCTATGCTATTGTGATAGCAAGCCTACCACTGTAGGGCTTCCAAGTATTGAGAGCCCTTTTATCAACTGACATGCATTATTTCTCCAGTCACCCATATCCCTAATGGGAAGGTTATTTGAAGCTGATTCTGTCTCTGGTACCAGTGAACAAAATCTGTGTAACTGCATAAAACAAAGACTATCAGCAAAAGCAATAACTTTACCTTGCAAATACCTTACGGAAAATGACAGACTTTTCTTCATCTGCAGTATTGACTGCCATAAGAGGGCCTGCACTTCACATGAATTGGACACATTACTATTAAAAAGCATATACTATAGTTTGATTGTCTGAAAGAAAACAATGTTCTTAATTACTATCTCAGACCACTACACAATCATTGCTATTAAAATAGGAACCACTATTACAAAAATGTAACATCCCACACAATACCCACTTGCCCCAGCACTGCAGCTGAGGCCAAGCAGCCCATTTCACATTTAAGTAGTCGCTCCACAGCTGCAGCTCCTAATGTGTCTGTATAAAGGCACATATCACCTAGTCCTACTGAAAAAAGGAACTCCCCCAATTATAATCTATAAGAATTATCTCCAGATAACCAAATCTTCTCTGTCTTGTCTTGAAATCATAACTCTATGCTGTTTCACCAACTATTCTTTCAGAAGAATAATGAAGGATCTTACAAATGCACAACCCAGAACTGCCGCTTTAGAAGAGAAGTTGAGAAGGCCCAACAATGATATGACATCCCCACCCTGACTTTCACCTTTACAATCACCAACCCAGACTTCTTAGCCAGATAATTAGGATTGGAACTGGCTAGACAAAAGGCCTGGTATGGTATGTCACTTTCTAAGCTGAAGACGGTAAATTTTCATGCTGGCTACTCTAGCTTATTCACTGCAAATGACACCACTAACTCTTGACCCATATGCTGGAAAGCCACAAATATCCTGTGATCACTTCTGCGGCAACAGCTTCTGAAAACAGAAATTTGCAGAGATTTTACTAGCTTCGGTGATTTCTGTGTTATGCCTTTAATAACATTCACTAATTGCTATTAGAATTAATAACATCCCACAATCACAGATATGAATGCATTAGCAAATACAATATAAAAACAGTTTTCATTAAACAAAATCTGGCAACTTATAATGACAAATACTTACAGCTGCATTAGTCCTTGCCACAACTGCAACACAAATCTCACTTGTGAGTTATATTCTTATCCTAAATTAAATGGGAAAATTCATGCATAACTTTGACAGTGCTAAGTATTTTTCATTTGAGAAGTGCTTAAAAAACATGAAGTATATATTTTACTAGTCTGTTCAATTAAAACACACATATATTAACTTATTAGGTCAATTAAATAAAGTAATTGTTTATATTTTATATTTTTGACAACTTCTTTAAGTACAATAGCAACAGTCAGTTCAGTCACTCGGCCGCCTCCCACTATTACAGTGATTCAGAAAACTATTTCCACTGTAAGCTCACAAATTCCCAAGTAACATATAACAAGGTTAGATATTTTCTAACACAGACTGCCATGCCAGTTAAGGTGGCTTAACAATTCACAATAAAGTTCAAAATATCCATTTTTATCTCATGTCGTGCATGATGGTATTGATTTCTTTTACATGGACGAATCAAATGCATAGCAAAAATCGGAAAATAATGTCAGTTATTTTCATATTACATTTTTCAATATGCTGCTATCTTGTGGTCATAATTTTGCTCACATTAGTTGCTTGACATGCCAGTAAGCCAGTAGTTCAACCCCCTTTATTGCATCCTCCCCACAGTTCAGTGATTCCCAGAGGCTATATGTTAGTAGATGACAATTGTCAGAAGACTTCACTTTCAAAACCTGCAACAGCCTAGATTACCAATCATTCTTCAGCCAGGCATTTCAGCTGATTGCTCATTAGGTATTAATGCAAATCTGATTTCATTCTTTCATACAAACTGAATCACAGGAAAGTTTTTAAGCCACAAACCCTTCAGCATGCATAGAAAAACTGCATATCCAGGGACTCTGGAATATAAACACTAACATTTCAACAGATATTCAGTGCTGCATATACAAACTCAAAAGCAAGCTATAAAAGAGCAAAAATGCACCAAATAGCATCTTTCTCCATATCCATTTTTCTGTACTAGTTTTATTGTTCAAAATTCCAACATGACATACACTGTGTCCTTTGCAATGAATTGCATGTATTTCTTCTCATTTTACTATACTGCTATTATTATGTTTATTTTACAGTTTCCTTCCACAATATGCCCTTTAACTTTAGGCCCTGTAACATGACACCAACAATATGGCTGTTTTTGGCATCAAATGCATTCTGAGTATATGCTCCTCCTAGCCGAAGTTTTCTAAGTGCCTACCTTCAGTTCTGATGAAATCCCAGTTTGTTTTATTAAGGGACAAAAGTTCTAAACCAAGGGTTTGTTAAATTCTTTAATTTTTACATTTCACTTTGTAGATTATTTCACTGGTTTGCCCTACAGCTACTGACTTGTGAGCAGTGTCTTGTTAGGAAGCGCCTACCTTGCCATCCCCAAGATGTCGTCATGACCTTTGACCCTGCACAATGTCACACATTACCCTAAATGGCCACCACACCAGCCCAAAGTCCACGCACAAAGAAAACCATGCCTTCCCTGCCATGAGTAGCAGCAGTGAAAATTGACTACATTCCCACCAAGCAATTCATAGCTCTATCAATCAGAGATATGTATTACCTCATTTCCAAGCTACTCGCTTTGACCTTCTCCCATTTTATTAAACATAATATGCTCCAATCCAGCTGAGAGTGGAGTGGGCACACCTCTGAACAGTCCAGATTTTTGGATTGCATTTTTAGTCTGTTCCTCATAAAATCTGTGGTTTTCTGGAAAACCACTGAGGATTGAATTTATGAAATAATGACAGGCATTTGATTTTCTGACTTTCTGACTTCATATCCTTCAGAAATTGCATGTTAAATAACATTCTTGTTATTCCTGAAACTTTCTAAGTTTATAAGAACAATATTTAAAATCTGTACCTATTCTTTTTTTGCCTTTGTCCCCCTACTACTTTTTGGCTTTGGCCACATATTTTCAGTTAAAATATTAACAGGTATGGGGGCGGGAGAAAGAAGAGAATACTACACCGTGCTTTGCCTCAGGTGATCTTCCTTCTTTGTAGATAGAAAGAGATAGGGAAGAGATACATACACGTCACACACACACACACACACACACACACACACACACACACACACACACACACACACACACACACACACACACACACACACACACATATACGTACACACACAAACAAACACACCCAAATGTGCACACATATACATGAATGCTTTCTCCTAAACACGTATGTTAAATACAGCATCTTTAAATGCAAAACAAAGATCACTGCATCAGAAACTTAAAACATCTTACCCACAGACTGGGAAGAACCTGTACCCATCATTACAGGTTCATAGGTTCATAGGTAGGTACTAGACCATCTGCCCAAGGGCATTTATAAGCCTAGCCAGAGTGTGTCGGCTTTTGCCACCCCATTGATTAATTAACTGATCATCTGTCAAGCAGAGCCAATGAAGTGATCCCAGGGGTGTATTTTCTGTTACCCATCCACTCGTCAAGGTTCCTCTTGAGTGTTAGTGAGGGGCTCTGCCTGATGCAGTTAGGAATTTTGTTCCAAAGCATGGGGAGTCTCTGTGACAGGAATCTATCCCTCCAGCATGTTCTATTTATTGTTGTGGCGAGGTTTAACTCACTAGAGCGTGTGGCTTGCAGTGACTTGGATTTCTTTAGGTGGAGCATGTCCATCAATTCTGAGTTGGACATGGCTTTGTAAGTCAGGCAGAGATCACCTCTGAGTAAGCGATATGCCACTGAGTACAGCCAAAGTTGTTTTAGTTGGGCTGCATAGGACATATGTTTGAGGCCAGTAATCCTCTTGGTGAGGTACTTTTGTGGTCTTTCCAGCTGTTGGAAGTGTTTTGTGAGGTACATCCCAAATGGGGCATTGTACTCTATGATGGGTCTAATGAGTGACGAGTAGAGGGGCACTATAACCTCTTTATTTCTAGATGCGAACCCATTAGTAATTAGATAGACCACATAGAAGGATTTCCTAACTACTTTGGCAATATGATTGTGAAAGGAGAGATTACTATCTACCTGGGTCCTCAGATCTCTTATTACCTCTTCTGTATTAAGGGGGCTGCCACCTATGTGGTAATTCGTGGGTGTTTCGTTTTTCCCAAATGGGATGATTATGCATTTTTTGGCATTTAGCTTGAGGCCATGACTTTGACACCAGGTGTCCATCTCAGTAAGGCCCTTTTGGAGGATGTCTGTGTCAGCCGGAGAGTCAATTATGTCTCCCAGTTTGCAGTCATCAGTGAACTTGGTTAGCCATTGTCCTCCTGTGTTTGCCTGTACTTCTGAGAAGTATATGCTGAACAGTAGGGGTCCCAGGACTGAGCCTTGTGGGACACCACTTGTGACTGGTTAATTGGACCTGGAGCCCGCTATTCTTACAGTGTCAGTTCTGTGCCAGTTGGCAACCCATCTCGTGACATAGGGGTTTATGTTCAGGCTGGTGAGTTTTTCTGTAATAGTCGAGTGGGGAATGGTGTCAAAAGCCTTGGCGAGGTCAAAGTAGGCTGTGTGAACCCCCTTTCCCTCATCTATGGCCTTGGTGACTGTCTTGAAGAAGTCAACCAGGTTTAGTAGGCATGATCTGCCCTTAACAAAGCTGAACTGGGTCAGGTCAAGTGTTTGGAGGTTCCCAATGTCGTTGTTAATGAGTTCCATGACGATGTGCTCCATAGCCTTGCAGACCAGGCTAGTCAGGGTTATGGGGCAATAGTTACCAGGGTGAGTTGTGGCCCCTCCTTTGTGGAGAGGAATAACCATTGCTGTGCACCATTCTATGGGCACGTAGCCTGTGGAGAGGCTGAGGTTGAACAGCGTGTTTAGGTGAGGGGTTAGTTCATTCTGTAGTTCGTGCAAGACACAGCCTAGGACACCATCTGGTCCCATTGACGCTGTGTTTTTGGTTTTTGAAAGGGCTGTTTTCACCTGTGTGTCTGTGATTTTTGGGACACTACACTTTTTCGGTATTGTTGTGGGCCCTTTTGGAGGTGATAGGGGGGTGAAGTTTGCACTGAATCTATCTGCCAGGATGTTGGCATTATCAGTAGGTTCAGTACATTTTGTGCTATTTTGCACTAGTTCAGTGCATATCTGCGAGTTGCCACTTAGATTTTTAACATAGCTAAAGAAAGTTTTGTGGTTATCTTTTGAATCCTTGGGTATTTTTCTTTCGAAGTTAGCCTTGGATGATTTCATGATGGACCTTAGTTTCTTACTGATACTGATCAGGGATGTCTTTCCTTCTTGGGATTTGCTTTTTTTCTGAACTAGTTTCCTCCTTCTATTGTATAGCCTGTTTATGGCAGGGGTCCACCAAATTGGTTTCCTTCTCTTAGAGGAGTGAGTCTTGGTTTTGCTAGGGATGGCATGATCCATGCATCCTTGTAGGTGCTCATAGAGCGCATTTGTAAAGGTTTCTGCATCTTGGGCAGAGTTATCCTTTAGCGTGGGGGCTGTGAAACTTACCACCTCTGTCTTAAGTAAGGTGAAGTTTGCTTTACAAAAGTTTTTTACTGTGGTTTCCTTAGTTGGGGGTGGTGGTGGGGTGTGGACATCCAGAGTGATTAGTTTATGGTCTGATCTAACCAGTGACGGGTTGACCTCTGGTATGGAACACCTGTCACACATGTTGGTGATGACCAGGTCCAATATGAATATGGATACACCCCCTCCTTTTGTGTTTCGGTCCATGTTCTGTGGCCAAAAGTGTGGTATGAGTTGTAGCCTGGTAGTGCTGGGGTGCTCTCTGGAACTTTGAACCAGGTTTCAGTTACTGCACAGATGTCGACGTTCTCCATACTGAGGAGTGCTTTGAGCATGTGAATTTTGAGATTTAAACTCCTGGCATTGAGTAGCATAACCATCAGTTTTTTGTTAATTGTGCTGTTTATGGAGGTGGGTTTCACTTTTGAGCCTTGCCTAAAAAAGGCACTATAGGGGCAGCAAGAGCCTTGGCCAGTATTCAAAAGCCTATGGGTGACAGGTGCAAGCAGTCTCTTGTGAAGCAACGTGGCTTGTCGAGCATGTCGGCCCAGGCTGACAGACACTGGATCCCCTTTGAATGACACCAGAAGCTTAGCCAATTGTTGAAATTGATCATTTTTTCTTTATACTGAGGTATCATTCTTGGTGAGGGCAGGATGCTAGTCAGGGTCAGGGTCATACCAGCCTGAGCTACATGATCAGATGTAGTCCAGGGAGGTACGTCTCAGGTCATTCACACCAACATGAACAATGACAGAGTCATATTTGTACTTGCTCTGGAGTGACCTGAGTGCTTGTGTTATGTGGCAGATTCTGGCATCATCATTATAAACATCAACCCTCTTTTTCTCATTTTCTACATGGGTCGGAGTGTCTTGCCAGCTGTTGCCATCACTCTCTTACCAGCTTTGACACTCATGCCTGACTGTTGCAGGTCTTCTTATACACAATCCAGCCATCTCTTTCATTTCTTATTTCATCTTGCCTTCATCCTGTCTGTCCCAAATCTCCTTCACCAAATTGTCTTATGCTTTTCTGGACATGTGTCTAAACCACCATAATCTGTTCACTTTGACCTTTACTGCAGCTGGCACTACTTTGGCTTCTGCTCTTATGTCCTCATTTCTTCATCTTTTCCCACAGTGTACACCCTACCACCCATCTCAGGCACCTCATCTCCATTACCTCTAGCTTCCTCATCTGCTCTGCCTTTACTTCTCAGGTTTCTGTGCCACGCAATAGTACTGGTCACACTGCTGTTTTGTACACCTCACTTTTCATCTTCTTTGTCATTCTTGTGTCATACACTACTCCTGCACTCTGTGCCTGTTGGCTGCAGCCCATCTGATTCTAGCTTTGCCTTCCTCATTCAGACTTCCCTTATCCTCGGTTACCTCTCCCAGATGCTTGAAGCTGTTAACCTGTTCCACCACTTTCCTTTCTGTCTAAATTCTCAGGTTATTTATGACTTTCCCCCTTTGTTGCCATTGCAACTGTCTAATCTGAACTCATTTTCATCCCATGTGGCTTCAGTTTTGCATTCCATTCCCCTATCCATTGTTGAAGTTCTTGCTCAGAGTCTTCCTGTAATGCCACATCATCTGCATACAGCAGCTTTGTTGATCCATCCCCCTGACCTATTCAATAATTTTGTCCTTTACCAGTATGAATAGCAATGGTCTTAGAGCTGAACACTGATACACACCCACTCTGAATGGGAACCTCTCTGTGAGACCGAACACTGTTCATACTTGAGTCATTGGGTCCTTGTACATAGCCTGCACTAATTCTACTATTTCTGGTACTTTGAACCACCAGAAGACTGCCCAAATCAGCTTTCTTGGGACATTGTCAGAAGCTTTCTCTAAGTCTAGGAATCCCCAGTTGCACTGTTTCCTCATCTTTAGTTTCTTCTCAACTATCTGCCTCACTTCAAACATCCGTGCAGTTATGCTGCATCCTGATCTAAATCCAAATTGCTCATCTCCTATCTTACTTTCAACTACTCTGCATGTTTATTTATCAGTCACCCTCTCCAGGACATCCATGCAATGTGACAACAGTTTGCTACATCTGTACTGCCCACACTTGTAAATGTCTCCTTTGTTCTTGAACACTGGCACTAGTATCCTTATTCTCCAGTCAGCTGGGATATGCCTGTCTCTCCACAATGCTATGAGTACCTTCAGGAGCCATTTATCCTCCATTTCAACCAACATCTTTTTCATATCTGCTGTGAACTCATCTAAGCCTGCTGCTTTCCCTGAATTCATTTCCTTAGTGCTGTTCTTACTTCTTCTATAGTGGGCTCCTCTTCTCTCATCATAGGCTGTGTCTTGGCCAGTACACCTTCTATTGAGTTTTCATCTTTCAGAAGCTGCTGGAAGTACTCATTCCATCTGCCTTTGATGTGTTATGGACTGGTGAGTAGGTTGTTGCTGGCATCCCATATGAAGGGTGTCTGACTGTCTTCTTTATTTTTCTGTATTTGCCTTGCAACCTGATATAGTTTCTTTGTGCCATCTCCTGACTCACTTTCCAAGAGCTGACAGAGCGCCTCTGATACCTTCTTCTTGGCTATTGCAACTCATTTCTCAGCCTGATTGTTAGCCAACCAGTATTCCTTCATAACCTGGTCTAGCTTTTCTATCTTTCATTTTTTCCTGCACTTCTTTCTTTTGATGACTTCCTGAACTTCTGTATTCCACCATCAGCTTTCCTTATGTACCATATTTCCATACCTGGCTCGACCACATATCTGTTCTGTAGTCCTCACACATCCCATTTTGAGCCGCAGCCATTATTCTTCCTCTCCACCTATTTCCTCCTCTTCTTAATGTACTAGAGTCCTGAATAATTGGGTCTATAGTAAATCAGCGAATGCTTAAAAAAGCAAAATCTGATTTATTGACCCCATGTAAGTGAAAGCTTACAATTCCGAACACTCAGAACAGTGATTTTTTTCCCAGGGAAAAAAAATCGCTGTTCCAAAAAAGAAAAAAAAACTTTAAAACATTACACAAGGTGGGGGGCTTCACCCCCCACACACACACCCCGATGTGGGGGGCTGTGCCCCCCACACACCCCTACTTAAATATAGCAACTCCAAGATCACACTACAGTGACGAAAACGGCAAAACAATGAAGGCAGCCAAGCAATTTCTTTCCCTGGGAAAGGAAACGCTTATATGTCATTTCGGTATTTTGCCATTTCGCACTTTCAAATTCGATCAAGATGCATTTGAAAGAATGCGTCATCGATCATATAATAGGGAACTGAATAATTCCTTGAACTATTGTGCTTTCTCTCCAATCAACTTCCAGGTCTTTAGCCTGGTCTCTGTCGACCCTAGAGCCTTCTCATTGCTTGCAGCTGACTGTGGCAACCAGTGACTTATGCTGCAGGCCACTTGTTTCACTGGGGATGACTTTCCAGTCAATGATTCTACCCCAGTGGCCTCTCCTTACTAGAATGAAGTCTACCTGAGTTGCATGTTGACTACTCTTGTATGTGATCTTCTGACTGTTTCTCTTTCTGAGCCATGTGCTGGCTACTATCATGCCAGAAAGAAGTCTAGAATTGCTTCTTCTTCTTTAGACCTGTTTCACACCCATTTGGACTCCGGCATTCCTTATATCCTGTTCTGTCTGTCCCAATATGTACTTTCAGTTCACCCATTATCAACAGCAATTCATGTTGTACTGCTTTATCTAGAAGGTCCTGCAATTGCTGTATGATTGCAGTCTTTTCTTCACTATCACAACCTTGCTGTGGGGAATAGGCTGAGATTCTGAATACTGCTCCATCATTAGGTTGGCATCTAATTGCCATGAGTCTGTCACTAATTCTGATGACATCCATCACTGCCTTGTGAAAGCTCTCCCTCACCACAATTCCCATACTTTTTCTGGCCTGTCCTTCTCCTGAGTAGTAGACTCTGGATCACAAACCAAGTGACTTTGCTGCACTCACCTTCCATCTTGTCTACAGATAAACAGAATATCCAGCCTCCTAATTACTATTATGTCATCTAATTCCAAGATTCATCATGTCAGTGAACCTACATTAAGTGTAGCAATTCTTAGTTCATGTTTGACAGGTTGATTGGTTATACTTCCAGCTTTCGCTCAACAGAGCTACCTAAGTAACCCAAGGAGGGCAACTGGACACCAGCTAGCCATTAGCTTATTGACGCAGGGCTGCTGAGCTTTATGGCAGGCCCACACTGGCCAACAGGGCCATACATTGCTCCCACCTTTTGCATGGGTCCCTGGCATAAGTTAGAGAAGGCCAGGTCCTCAACCCACTTACCACTGGCAAATACCCATGCCCATTTGGCAACATTACTCAAAAAGACCAAATCACTCAGAGCCATATTTTACACAGTCAAGTGGCTAGCCCTGCAATGGTGTGTAGTCTGTAATCTGTATTCCCCTAGAGAGCACCATGTAGACTTTCTGCTGCTGCTCACAGCTCCATTCTTGGGTGAGTTTGAAATGGAAACACTCAGCATGTTTTTTGGAAGTGGGAGGAACTCCAAGGAGACTGAACCTTGTACCTTGTGCATGGGAGGTTAAGACCTTAACCATTATGACAACTGGTCTCAATACCTGCACCCACATACTTGCATTTATTTATGTATTTATTTATTTATTTTCTGTCAGTCAGCCACCACAAGATCTGGCCAATCCCTGCTGAAAAATTAATTACTCAATTGAACTGTGCTGTCTTATCCCAAAAATATAAAAATCTGAGGAATCTGCCTCTCCAAATATGCACTAAGCATAATGTTCTTTTTTTCATGAAACCTAAACACCTTTAGCCACTAAAAGCCAGCACATTTCTAATGTAGGAAATTTCTAAAGAATAATTTATGTCTACCATTTTGTTCAGTCACTACAGATGGCTATCACCTATTGGGCCTGTTAAATAAATCAGACGTTTATTTTTGACAACTTTTTAGCTACAAGTACAATAGCAACAGTCACTTCCATCATAGTAACTTCTGCCACCACTACAGTGATTCAACAAACCACATCCAGTTTAACTTCACAAATTTCAGGTAACACAAAACAATGTTATATATTTTCTTATATGAATTGTTATGTGTTCTAAGACATCTTTCCAATTCAGAACAAAGCTCAATTAATCCAGTTTTTCCTCATAGGTTCATAGGTTCATAGGTTCATAGGTTCATACTAGGCTATCTGCCCTAGGGCATTTATAAGCCTAGCCAGAGTATGTTTGGCTTTCGCCACCCATTTTAACTTAATTTTGCTATGCCCTTTTTCGAGGTTAGTATACTGTGCCTCTGTCTAACAGTGACACAGAAGTGATACCCGGGGTAAACCTATGATCTCCCATCCACTCATCAAGATTCCTCTTGAAGAGAGTCAATGAGGGACTCTGCCTAACCTGGACTGGGATTTTATTCCATAGTGAAGGGAGCCTCTGGGTTATGAATCTGTCCCTCCAGCATGTCCTATTTATTTCAGTGCTGAGGTTCAAGTCTCTCGAGCGTGTAGCTCGATGGGATTTGGATTTTTTGAGGTGCAGCATGTCCCTTAATTCCGGGTTGGACATGGCCTTATACGTCAGGCACAGGTCACCTCTGAGCAGTCGGTATGCCACTGAGTAGAGCTGGAGTTTCTTTAACCGGGCAGCATATGGCATCTGTTTGAGCCCTTTGATCCTCTTGGTGAGGTACTTTTGCTGCAGGTGTTTGGTAAGGTACATCCCAAAAGGGGCATTGTATTCGATTATGGGCCTGATGAGGGATGAGTAAAGAGGCATGATGACCTCCCCTGATCTAGATGTGAATCCCTTCATGATTAGGTGGGCTATATAAAATGTTTTTCTAACCACTTTGGCCACGTGGTTGTCAAATGAGAGATTGCTATCAACTTGGGTCCCCAGGTCCCTAATGACTTCTTCTGTACTTAATGGATTACCACCTATGTGGTAATTTGTGGGCACTTTGTTTTTGCCAAAGGGGATGACTATACACTTTTTGGCATTTAGCTTGAGGCCATGGCTCTGGCACCAGTTGTCTGTTTCTATGAGGCCCTTTTGGAGGATGCTTGTGTTGGCTGGAGAGTCGATTATGGCACCCAGTTTGCAGTCATCTGCGAACTTGGTCAGCCACAGTCCTTCTGTGTTGGCCTGTACCTCCGAGAAATATATACCAAACAAGAGAGGTCCCAGGACTGAGCCTTGTGGGACGCCACTTGTAACTGGTTTGGAGTCTGACATGGCTCCAGCAATTCTAACCATGTGGGTTCTGTCCTTGAGCCAGTTTGCAACCCATCTAGTGACATAGGGGTTTATATTTAAGCTGGTGAGCTTATCTATAATGCCCGAGTGGGGTATTGTGTCAAAGGCTTTTGCGAGGTCCAGATAGGCTGTGTGGACCACCTTCCCTTCGTCAATGGCCTTGGTGACTGTTTCAAAGAAGTCAACCAGGTTTAAGAGGCAGGATCTGCCCTTAACAAAGCCAAACTGGGTAGGATCCAGTGTCTGTAGGTCCCCAATATCTTTATTTATGAGGTCCATAATGATCCTTTCCATAGCTTTGCAGACCAAGCTAGTCAGGCTTATGGGGCGATAGTTTCCAGGGTCCGTTGAGGCACCACCTTTGTGGAGAGGGACCACTGTTGCTGTACGCCACTCTTTGGGTACATATCCTGTAGTAAGGCTGAGACTGAACAGTAGTTTTATGTTTGGGTTTAGCTCTTCTTGGAGTTCATGTAGGACGCAGCCTGGGACACCGCCTGGTCCCATTGATGCTGTGTTTTTTGCTTTGGAGAGGGCGGCTCCCACCTGAGCATCTGAGATGTCGGGGGGGCAGCACTCTGCTGGGATAGTTATTTGCCCTTTTGGTGGGGAGGGGGGGAGAAGTTTACGCTGAACCTGTCAGCTAGGATGTTGGCAATGTCTGTGGGATCAGTGTATTTTTTGTCATTTTGGACTAATTCTGAGCATATCTGTGAATTCCCACCCAGGTTCCTAACATAACTAAAGAAAGCCTTGTGATTATCTTTAGTGTCCTGTGCAATTTTTCTCTCGAAGCTGGCCTTTGACGATTTTATGAGTGCCCTTAGTTTTTTGCTAATACTGATCAGAGATGCCTTCCCTTTTTGGGATTTTGCTCTATCATGTAGTAGCTTCCTCCTTCTATTGTATAGTTTGTTTATGGCTGGGGTCCACCAGACAAGTCGTCTGCCTTTGGAGGATTGGGTCTTGGTTTTATTTGGGATTGCATGATCCATGCATTCCTGAAGGTGTTCATAGAATGCATTTATAAAGGATTCTGTGGTCTGGGCCGTATTTTCCACAGGCCTGGGGGCTTTGAAGGATTCCACCTCGGTTTTGAGGAGTGTGAAATTTGCTTTAGAGAAGTTTTTCACTGTGGTTTTCTGGGCAGGGGGTGGGGTCGGGATGTGAATATCCAGTGAGATCAGTTTATGGTCTGATCTTACCAGTGAGGGATACACTTCTGGTCTGGAGCATAGAGTCCCCATGTTGGTGATGATCAGTTCCAGTATGTTTTCCCCTCTTGTGGGAGTGGTAACAAGTTGTTCCATAGCATCTGAGTTTATGAATTCTAGGAACCTTTGGGCAAGGGTGCTGGAGCTAGAGTAATGCTCCCAATCTATGTTTGGGTAGTTGAAGTCACCCAATATAATGGTGTTCGGAGAGCCCTTCATATTTTCCAGCGTTCTCAGGAAGGCCGAGTGGGGTTCCTGGGTTTGGGAGGGTGGTCTGTAGCAGGCTATAAACTGGAAGGCAGTTTTACCCACTGTTAGTTGCACATGGATAGTCTCTGATGCTTCGTGCTTTGCCACCAACCTGGAGGTGTGGGTATCTTTGATGAATATCGATACTCCCCCTCCTTTTGTGGTTCGGTCCAAGTTTTGGGGCCAAAAAGCATGGTATGAGGTATAACCTGGTAGTGCTGGGGTGCTCTCGGGAGTCCTGAACCAGGTTTCTGTTACTGCACAGATATCGATGTTCTCCATGCTAAGGAGAGTTTCGAGTGCGTGCATCTTGAGGTTTAGACTTCTAGCGTTGAGTAGCATTACTCTTAGTTTCTTATCCCTTGTGATACCTATGGAGGTGGGTTTGTCTTTGAGCCTTGCCTAAAAAGGCACTATGGGGTAGCAAGAGCCTTTGCCAATATCCGAAAGCCCAGGGGTGACAGGTGCAAGCCGTCCCTAGCAAAGCATCGTGGCTTGTCGTGCATATCATCCCACACTGACAGGCATTGGATCCCCTTTGAATGACACCAATACTTAAGCCAATTGTTGAAATTGATCATCTTGTCTTCATATTGTGGCATTATTCTTGGTGAGGGTAAGATGCTACTCAAGGTCAGGGTCATACCAGCCTGGGCTACATGCTCAGAGAGCTCCTCTATGTCTCTTTTCATGTAGTCCAGGGAGGTACATCTCAGGTCATTCACACCAGCATGGACAATGACTGAGTCATATTTGTACTTGCCTTGGAGTGACCTGAGTGCTTGTGTTATGTGGCGGATCCTACCGCCAGACAGGCTGCTCACCGTGACCTTCTCCTTGTTCAGCCTGGTGAGCGGGATGTCAGTGTGCCTGACAATAGAGTCACCTATTACAAGTGTATCAGGTGTGTTGTTTAGCCTTAAGGGCTGTGACTGTTCGGCACACTGGCTTTGTGAGATATGTGTTGCATGTGTTTTGTTTTGGGGTAGCGGTTGCTTGGGTGTCTGCTTTGGAGGTCTCTGCTGCTTAGGCAGATCTTTATTTAGAGCCTCCGAGTATGTTTTTGTGTGATTATGTGTTTGATTTGCTGTCGTGGTAGGTCTATGTGAGACTGGAATTGTAGTGAGTGTGGTTTCCTTCTCCTCCTGAATGGTTATGCCAGTACTGAGTTGAGAGAGCTTAGCCTCCAGTTTGGCTATATGGTTGCATCTCTCACATGTGTTGGAATTTGTTGGGAGGAGGAGAGGGTTGTCTGTGTACATGAGGCAGTTGTAACATTGCCTCAAGATTCCCATATTCATCAGCTGGACCGGAGAGGAGATTGACAACTGACCTTTGGACATGCTAGAATAATATTGGGAATTCCTTTATAATTGAAAACAAGGGCCAATGGGGAGCGAGGGTGTAGTGCTTTTAATTTTAGTGCTGACTTATAATTGCTTTAGTGAGCAAGTGCCAGGTAACAAGTGCAATGTGTTACAGGTAACTTAAATGCAAAAACGACAAACAGAAACTTTCTTTCAAGTGAAGCAAGGAAATAAGTACAGTAAGCAATGCAGATATCACTAGGGATCCACAGAAGCGCTTTAGGTGGAATTAGCGTTCCAGGGAAATAACAAGCATACAAACAAAGCTAGATTCAGCAGGCCTGGATCTAGTCTATGCTACAGCAAACAAGGTGTACCAATTTCAGTAAGATACAGTTCAAATATTCAGGCACTGTAAACCTTTAACCAGAAATTCCCAGCTCAGAAGGGCAGAGTCCAGCCTCTCCTCCCACAAGAGTGCAGACCACGAACCTTCTTAATGTAAAATAACTGGCCTGAAGCCCAAGTGCTTAAACCAGAGCTAATACACTTTAAGAATAACAGACACTGAGCTCTCAATAAGCAGTTCCCAACTTAGAAGGATGAAAGCTACCTGTCCTGCCACCACAGTGCATGCCACAAACCTTCCTAATGTAGAACAACTGGTCTGAAGCCCAAGTGCTTAATCCAAAAGACTTAGAGTGATAGCTACACTTTAACCAAGTTACTACCAAGCAGTAATAAATACAACTGAATACTTTAAATAATAATTTAAATAATAATAATTTAATTTAAATAATAATAAAAAAAAAAAAAAAAAAAAAAAACCTTTTAGTTTGTTTATATATAAATAAGGGATTTGTTGTTAGTTTTCTAGTTTTACATAAGCTTGGTGTGTCCTTTTAACACACATTTTGGCTAAATACCTATATATTCTAAAGTTATATCTGTATAGGCCTTTTTCCCAGGGTTTAAGTCTGATATATTTAATTAATGACTTTATTCAAACTGATGTTTTCTTTAGGCCAAAATAGTATTATAGCCATTGATAATACATTTTCATCACTCATGTTTGAATAGCAGTTAAATCCAACTTTTTGTTTGAATCTTTGATTGATGTTTAATTGTTTCTGCTTAGGTCTCCATAGCAGATTGCATGTCTCTAAGGGTCATGACACTGAAATCTGTCATATATTGTATTTCATGGCACTGTTTGAACCTTTCCTTGACTGTTATTAAAATAGTTTTTAAAATAGAATATAGAATAGTTTTTCTGGTCAGCAATACTGTTGGCTTTTAGTCTTGGTTACTTAGTCACTATATGTATCATTTGAGAAATATAAATAGATAATGCCTCTGCAATGCCGGTTATATGGTAATCAGTTGACCATTACCCTGCTATATATATCCTTTGTTAGCGTTTTTGTTTATTTAAGTAACTCCCATACCATCTGACATTTTTCTGTCGTATTTGAGTTCGCTCCTGTTGTATCTTAGTCCTGATATTATTTTTTCATCTTTATTGCATATAGAGACACTGCGTCCCCTTTTTATATATTTTTATATTAATGTTTTTTATATATAGAACTTCCAATCTGGTCTGCTTTTTATTAAGTGCTGTAACTTTTATAGGTTTGATCACAGACTATTGTTAGACTTCCCGCATGTTTTCATGCATACGTTTTGTTCATTTTTTATAAGAACTTGAAGCTAAGGTATTTGACAGTTCTGTTATTGTAACGTTCTGTCATTGATACATCTAGGCTAATGATTTCTGTGCCTTAGAAGGGCTGAATGTTATGTAAGTTCGTTCCATGGGCGCCCGTCCATGGAGATAGAATAGATTCTTTTTTAAATAGGCTCTGTTTTTTGACTTTATCTCTTAGCGCTTTCTTTTTCCTGAAGTCACAGCCACGTTGGTTAGGTTAGTGAGTATTTACGTAAATACTGAAGTTTTGAGACTCATGAATGTTCATGATGTCGTGTTTGCGAAGAGTTGTCTGTATTAACAGACTGATATCTATGTGACTCATTTATGCTTTATGCAGTACATGAATTATAGGTGAGCTAGCTGGTTTCAACAGCTGTGATATATATAAAAAAAATTTTTTCTGTCTCACTGGATCGTTTTTATACGAGCCGGGTCACTTTTGATTGCAGGATGGTTTCCTGCATAGCAGTTACATGTTTATGCTGTATTGGCTGTGTTTCCAAGATGAAACTTGCCGCGATCTTTGATTAGTTTGGAGATCATGTTCAGGGCTCTTTTTTTTTGAACCGGAACATGATCTGTTCATGTTTTGTCTTATACGTAATACTTCTTTACTATTACGGAGAGATTTGTGCTAATTGTTTGAATTATCAAAACATTGTCTGTTTATTCAGCAACACAAGGATATATGTTTTTGATTTGTTTATCTTGGTAACGGAAATCATGCTTTGTACAATGCTTTATTTTTAATACTGTCTCCTTAAACAGTGTATTGAGGGAACTTTAATGAGCTAGTGATTATCTAATTATTGTTTGATTTTATGATTTGAGCGCCAAAACATTTTGTATATAAGCTTGTTGGTTTTATAGTCTTTTACACCTGAAGAAGCGTAGTATATCTACGTGAAAGCGCTTGTGTTCCTGTTTCCAATAAAGAAGATTTTATACCTTCCGTGTGGTGACTCCTGTGGATCCTGTTCTACTACTTAATTTAAATAATAATAATTTAAATAATCATGTGAAGCTAAAATGCACAATTTTCTTTTACATGGACAAATTATTGAACATTTAGGAAAAACAATGATGACAATGTCACCTAACTTCATAGTACAGCCTTCAGTATGCCACTATCTTGTGGTTATGATTTTGTTCTCATTAGTTCCTTGACATACCAGTAAGGCAACTCGCTGAATCCCCTCTACTGCATATTTCCTTTGGTGCAGAGATTCACAGAGCAGTATGTTAATAGATGACAATTATCAGAACACTTTAAAAACTGGAAGCAGTTAATGTTGCACATCACTCATCAGCCAGCCATTTCAGCTAGCAGCTCGCAGATACTAACACAAGTTTGATCTCATTCTTCCATGTTAACATAACTACTGGAAAGCCTTTTTTACTCTGCTTTGTCTCCCTTCAACTGACCATCAGCTACCACAACTTCTCTCCTCATTCAGAGGATCTACTGTACTGGGTTAAGCCTCCCCTGGACTCTACCTGACCTATGTTTGTGGCCAGTGGGGAGACCAAGGACTCCAGTACAGCATCATATTGCTGCAGGGGAGCATTTTTTGTTATGCCCTAACCTTATAGCCTCCCTCTGTGCACAGGGTGAATTTGGCATAATGGTTAAGGTATTTGTCTCACAAGTGCAAGGTCAAATGTTTGATCCTGACCTCAGGTTCTTGACTAGGCTTAAAATGGTCCTTCAGGACAGTTAGCTTAATAGTCACCTATGAACCTATGCTTATTGAACATCTGAAAGTGAATCTGTAATCCTGACATATCATTTCATCTCCACAGCAATTCAGCCACATCCCCCTTATTCCCTTTTAATATTACATGCACATTTACATGCATATTCTTCCCTACCAGCACCTCAGTCACCCGTGATGCTAATTAAACCTGGGTTGCCTAAGCAGTTATCAGAGATTTATCCCTCTATAAGAAAGTGCTGCCCACTGGGCAACTTTTGAGTAATAAACTCTTTACCATGTATAGAAAATTGCATATCCAAAGACTATGGAATATAAGCTCAAATGTTTCAGCATCTGCTCAGTGTTGCCTACATTAAATAAAATGCATACTGTAAAACAGACAAAATTACCATATAATATCATCTTTCTCTATTTTTGATATTCAGTATTAGCTTTGGTGTTCAGTAGTCTAATATGACTTAAAATGTAGCCTTTTGCAATAGGTGATATGTCTTCCTTGTCATTATTTTTATATGTGTGTGTGTGTGTGTGTGTGTGTGTGTGCGTGCGTGTGTGTGTGTGTGTGTGTGTGTGT